>NC_065523.1:38459102-38471261 GCF_006386435.1 Epinephelus moara
TTCAGAGGCCCATTACTCTGTCTCTGTATCACCTAGAGTGTTTCTGAGACTTTCACAAGAGAGTTTTCTTTCTGGCAAGACCTCATGCATGCATGTAGTCAGAGCGGTTCAGAAGCTACAGTCATTTTAATTTGGGTATGTCATTTTAGGTGTTTTTGCTACAAAATGGGGGTGGAGTGCAAGAGGTAGTAGCAGTTTATCAAACAACTGTTGAACAATAGAACACAAACTAAAATATGACATCTCTGACTTCTGCAGCTGCTGGATAAGCCTGCTCAGCTGCATAGTTTTAACTGAACGCTCTATGGCCTGAGGACTTCCTGTGACTCCTCATGAAATAAAAAATATTTTATTTTCTGATGAAAATCCTGAAAAGGTTGAATTAGGTCTATATCCAGACAGTCACAACATTACAAGGAGAAAACTTTGTTCTTTCAGGAATGGGCCTGTTACCGGCTGGAAATAACAAAGTTGGACTTCTGAATTATCAACAACTGTCCTTGGAAATAATCAATCACTCCTTCACAACAGCTGAGGGTCCCTCCATGTGTTGTCTCGAGCAGAAGCTCCCAACTGCTCCACATTTGTCCTGAGTCATTCGTTCAGGGTCACACAGCGTTTGGCCATATCCTCAAATGAGTTTGCCGTCTCTGTCAAGTAGCTGTCTGTTAGTCACTCATTTAACAGCAGGAAATGGCACTTCAAAATAAAAGCTCTGTGCTGGAAATTCACTGCATTTAAAAAATGGACCACAAGTGTTTTTTTTTTTGTTTTGTTTTTTTTTACAAACCCACTTGTGGTCCACGAGTTGGGAACCACTGATTTAGAGAGCACAGACTGAACCCTCAAGATGAAAGAATTAGGGGGACGTGCTGTAAGTGAAAAAAAACCTTTCGACAGATTTGGACCTTGCAAAGTTTGTACATCAATATAACATGTACTTAAACTAAAGTGTACTGTTTTGCACTTACACGATCCTCAACCTGTAATTTATGATTTCCTTTCACCTTTTTCTCCCTCTCATTTATTCATTTATTCTATTTATATATTTATTTATTTTATACTTTTGGGGATAAACGTATAGTTTGATGCAAAGAAGCAGCTCTAACTCTTCCACTTTAACTATATATCTACCTATCAATCAGTCTAGCCTGCGGGGTCAATAAAGTATTTCTGATTCTGGAATAACAACAAAAACTGGAATATTGTGTGTAGACGTAGCCAACGCTGCAGGTCTGTGTGTTAGAGCGACACTTTAATCACTTGAAACAAGTTGATTTGCATTTTTAAAAATGACTGCATGTGGAGATGTGTGCAGGGCATACGGAAAGAATAAATCAAAAGTTACCAAAGTTGGAAAGACATGACATAACACGACTGGCCCCGCCTTCATCAACAAGCTAAGAAACACAGCTGCAGCATTTTAACATCAGCTGCTGCTGCAGACACATGTGCATGGAAGCAAACTTCAGTTTGAGTATTAAAATGATGTGAAGGCAAAAACACTGCACGTGTCACATTTTAAACCAGACTGTGACCTCACATGCTCACAGCCTGTTGCTCATCCTTCACCTCTGTGTGACCTTGACAAGGTCACAGCTCCTGTAACTGTTTAGAATAAAAGTCTCATGAAAACAAATTCTCCCGTCAGACCACATGAAAGTCTCGTCCTGAAACTGTGAGGAAACATCACATGTGACCAACACTGAGCACAGAGAGCGTCTCATCACCTCAACATGAGGCCTGAAGCCAACATGGCCGCCTCCATACGTCTCAGTCTGAGTGTGACTGTGAGCTTGTGGCTTATGTGGCCGGTCTGGTTAAAGGAGCAGGTGTCAGGTGGAGCGGTAACATGATCTATGGCAGGGAACATGTCATGGTATCCTGCACATACAGCCTCACTCGTACACACGTCTGTCTGTGCCGTCTATAAATACAGAAGAGTTCTGGTATTCATTACACAGTCAGCCATGTTGAATCTACAGTTGGCTCCCAGAGGTTGGAATAAAATGGAAGATCCAGACGGGACAGTGGCCTCGACGCATCACTAACATGTATGACACATAAGTGGCTGCATGAAAGGGGGCGGGTGCATGAGTCAAAGTGGGAGTATTTCAAATTTCATGTGACGCCATCAGCCCTACAAACCAGCAACTGCCAATATATTCAGAGTTTGCAGAGTATGCAGAGTTTGGCCATTTAATGAGCGAAATAAAGAGACAAAAAACGCCCAAGAAAAAAGAGCAACTGTCGATGTTCTCAGCTGTTCGCCCAGCCCTCATTCAAACCTCATAAACTTGGATTAAAACTATTCTAGACCTTTATTTCTTTTACAGCGATCACCATGTCCACCTCCAGCTTTAAACAGATGTCAGATTGTTACCTCGACTCACTGCTGCTGCATTTCAAAGACGCTCATTTGACCAACATGTTCCCAAAGCAGAGGTCAGTGACAGCATCAGAAAGTCACCACAGCTCACATGTGACAAAGGTTTGCTGGGAACACGGGTGGGTGGAGTGAGAGGCAATGTCTAGCTCACAGATTAGGGACCAGGATCCAGAGCGAACAGGATCAAGCATCAACTGTTTCCTGGTTTAACCTCCTGAGACTCAAACCTTTGTTTAGTGTGCATTTTAGTTCTCCTAGCTGTTTGGGATCAGTAGGAACTGGTGAGTATAAAAAAGTGAGCACTGTCAAAGTCCCAATGTCCTCAAACGAGTACTCTCTAATTAACAGCGTCTCAGCTTGTTACTGTTCCTACAATTAATCAAACTACAAACATCATCAATTATAAATAAACAAGTTTCAGTCCACTTTTGTGTCGGGGTCAGCTGCAGACTGACTTGGCAGAGATGGCAGCCATCTTGTTTTTCCATGAATTAGTGTATTGTGCTCTTACTGCCACTAGATGGCACAAAAAGTGTCCACGAACGAGGACAACAGGTCTGAGTTCGGTAGAATGAAGTATACGGTGCAGTAAACCCAAAATGTGACGTCCTCATGAGGACACAGGGTCTCAGGAGGATAAATAAACAGTTTGATGTCGTGTTTCCTGATCTATGGTTGGGTGTTTGGACAAATATATTGGCGATCAGTGAACGGCTGAGAACACTGACGCTTGTCTTTTCTTGAGGATTCAAAATAGCACTATCCCTGTCTGTCCCCATATGCTGGTCCCACTGGACTCTCCACCTCTAAGGGTCACTGGTTCATGTTCTGCTCAGGCGTGTAAATCACAAGTTTCATCGCAATACAATATAAAATCTTTGGACAAGTACATGATGTTTGCTGATATCACAAAGTCTGCCATGATATCATTTTGATTCCATTCAGTTCAGAGGCCTGAGATCGATATCAGATGATGTCAGAAAATTTCAGAGTTTCGGAAAAAGGTGAGCTTGGACACAAATGGTCACACAGGCGTCATGGGAATTTTAAAATAAAGGCATATCTTAAAGATGATGATACGTATCGACATTTCCACTTTGCATCACTAATACTAAATCACTGATCACTCGTTACACCCCTGAAACTATGACCTGAAGCATGAGACGACCTTATCATCACTGACCCACAGTGCGGTGCTTTAAAGCGCCCTATAGAGAGCTGACCTTGGCCAGAGCTCCCAGTATAGACCGGCCTGTTCTTTAACAAGCTGCAGTAAAGTTTAAATATGGCTCCTCACCAGGACTCAACGATGTCTGCGGAAACACGAATGACCCATCAGTGACGGATCATTGACACCCACAACACCTGAGCACAGACCTGTCAGAGAAATGTAACTACAAATGGACGTGTCTTCTGACAGGAAATAAAAGGGGGCACAAAGTGAGCACTTGTACAACTGTTGCGCTCGATTAGCCGAGCATCCACGCCTCCCTCTGTCAGCCCTCCCTCCTCCACCTCAACCTGCTGTCTTATCTGAAGGCTTCACACCCTCACTGTCACCTTATCAAGGCCCGACAGTCCGACTGGAACAGACAAGAAAGCTTCAACAAAATGTCTCCACTCTGCACGAACACAACACAAACAGGCAGATTCATGTTGTCACATCATCCCTCAAGTGTTCAGGAAGCGTTCTGCTCAGTGATAATCCATCTGATCAAAGCTCACTGACCTCCATCATGACCCTGTCTGTCAAAATGGACTCTTACAGAGATGATGTGTGAAGTGTCACGTCATTCTGCACACACACAGAGCAGCAACAGAATAAAGGCAACAATCTACAAAACACCATCGAGCTGGTGTCCTTGACCGCTGACACGATGAGGAGACAGCGGCGACAACGCAAGGGATTCTGGGGAAACAGGGAGGCTAGTGACGCAAGCAGATTCCCAGCCTCCATCCATGCGTGCTGATGAGCATCCAACATCACCCCGCTGCCAAGCATCATTAATCCCCAAATCACTCTCCCTTTGCAGAGGGTCCCCCAAGTTATTATAACCCCCGCCCCCCGCAGAGACCCGAGGTGTCCAACTCAGTTACATTTCAACATTTTCTGTTCTCTCCTGGTGGTTTTCGGCGCCGACCACAGCGAAGAGACTCCATTTTGACATGGCGCATTTTAGGATGCTGTTGCCTGCTAATTCAAGCGCCATTAGAGCTGCGCGCGGGTCAGCTCCGAATTTTGGGTAATATTTGCTCTGAGCGTGATGTTTTCACACAGCTTGTTAACGATTGAGATGTTCGTTTTTGTGCGGAGCCTCTGCACCTTCAGCCGGATCATCTCCGCAGGTACAGATGTTTGAAGGCGCCTCATGAGGCAGAACTTCACTCAGAAGGTGGAGCAATGATTGCAAGAGCTTCCTCTGAGTTTGGTGTGCTCTCTGCATGAAAAAGTAGAAGAACCACATTCACACAGCGTGCACGCCATCACCTACCATTTGTCCAGGTCAGCCTTGATAGTGGCACAAGCAGCGGGGACGGGGGCCTCGGCGGGGGCGGCGGCGGTCTCGGAGTCCGACATGTCTGCGGTGCTGCTGTGTGGTGTCGAGGGTGCGTGTCCTGTCCTGTTCCTGTCCTCCGCCTATGGACCCAGAGCCACCAAGAGAGACAGAGACAGAGAGAGACAGAGTGGGGGTGAGAGTGAGTTTGTGGAAGGGGGAGGGCGCAGAGCAGGAGGTGGGAGGAGATAAACATGTGAGTGGGCAGCACACGTGTGTACACAGCGGTCAGGGGCGGGGAGTGTGAGGGTGAAGGGGCAGTGACCCAGAGAGAGGCAGAAGATTGGGCAACAGGGACAAAAGAGGGGACGGTTGGTGTGCAGGATGATCTCAGCACCAAGAGGAGCTCCCACATGGAGACACTTCACATCAGATAATAAATAATCTGTAACAGTGGAGAAAAACTCCTCATGTTAAACTGAAGACATTCATTCATTCATTCATTCAGAGCTGGAGCACAAAGTGATGGAGTGTGTCCTCCATCATGATGTCACCACCTGGTGGCAGCTCTGTGCTGCTGCAGCAGTTTGATCACACACACGGCAGCCATGCTTCAAAGGTCAGGGAATGAAACGCTGCTACATGTCTACAGGATAAACAAAGAGACAAACAGAGGACGTTTGTCTTCCACGAGTGTCTCTTATTATCAGAATCATTAACAGAGGAACTGCATTTATTCAGCCTGAGGCCTCATGGAGCCATGTGTGTCACTGTGGGGACTAACTCAAGGTTGTCCAAGGTCACAGGCACAATGGTGACACAAAGGTTGAGCTTCAAAGATTAAATATGGAATTAAAGGATTACAGTTTCACTTAAAAACATACAACAGGATCATTTCAATGAAAAAGTCAAATATTCTTTTTTTATGTGATTTTAAGATCAACATTTTCTGGAGCTGAAACAGTGACACGAAGTTTTGGCATCAAAAATAAAATTTGCTGTTGTAAAGGAAACATTAAAATTATTTAATTTTTATTTTTATTATTTTATTTTTTAGCGCTTTCATGTTTTTGGTGACAAACTTCTTTATCCGTCAGGTTCTACTTTTTTTTTTTTTTTTTACACACTGACAGGTTTTCCACTTCCTCCTTCCTATTTCAACTTCCTGTCCCTGTCTTGGTGTGGAGGGGAGGAGTTTGAGGGGAGGGGGCAGGGAGAGTGTGACTGACATATAATCTTCATACTGAGGAGAAATCAGCTCTTTTTGATACAAAGTCCTTCGAGAGTGATGTGACGAAAAAAAGAGGGTTGTCATTGAAAAATACAAGAATGCAAAATAATAACAATAAATAAATATTTTTAAAGCCTGTGTTTTAGTTTCAGTGGAACTTTTGTCAGTGTTAATGTTTCCTTTATCAACAGTAATTTTTTTTTGCAAAAACTTAGCGTCACTGTTTCAGCACCATAATGAGAACTTTAAAGTTTGAACAAGAGCTGCAACTAACAGTTATTTAGTTTAATCATTAGACTATAAAATGTAGGAAAAAAAGGCTAATTTCAACTTCCCAAAAATGTTGATTAAACAATAAAAAACGAGGTAAGGACGAGGGCTGCGGCTAATGGTTTTTATTTATTCATTTGCTGGTTTCTTTTTTTTTTAATAAATCAATTAATTGCTGACTAAAAAATGTAATAAAAATAAAAAATGCTCATTGCAACTTCCCAAAAATGTTGAGTTTAAAATGACAAAACAAAAGAAAAGAAAAAAAAGAAAACCGAGACAATTTGACTGATATCATTGAAACAATCAACCAGGTGTTAAATCGTGACTGACTAAAGTCTGCAGCTCTAGTTTGGATCCAAACAGCTGCACAACAACAGGAAGGTCATTTTTAGTTTGGATTTTTCTTTTATCTGAGCTCAAACACGATCAGACCAGAAGCCACATGTTTAATCTTTGCAGGAAAACTACAGTGAAACCTGGATCACAACCATGAAAGACTGCCTACAATAACTGTCAGTGTGTCAGGAAAGACATGCAACACTTTTATCTTCCACATATTAAATCAAATGTGAAGTCCCTGCGCCTCATGTTCTGCACACAGACATTATACAAACGTATTTTGGGTGGACTGAGCCTTTAGCAGGACGAAGCTGTGACTGTGACCGAGCTCATTCATGCAGCGTCACCGCGACACATCACGGACACTTGTGTAACTACATCAGCGCAGCGCGCGGCGTTACACAACAACCTGCTGCAGCAGCGGTCAAACTGCGCCGCGTGCAGACGACTGGAGCCGCTGCTGTTTGCACAGAAATGCACAGACTTCTGCAAAGTTTGCACCCTGACTATAAACCTGTCCTGACACTTGTGCACATATTTAAATTATCCTCTTCTAAAACACATAAATGACTTCAGTGAGTTACGGTGGGTTATTTTACTACCTGTCCCGGTGCGTCGTGCGTACAGACACCTCTTTGTGGCTTGCGACCCTTGAACTTGCTGCACACACCTGGTAGAGCTCTGTCAATTTAATGCATGCTATGACTTATGGGATATGTAGTCCTCGTGCACTAATGGAAGCCTCCCAACCCCAAACTTCCTCCACACACCCACCAAAGAACATTTGAAGCCAAAGCAAAAAGAAACTACATATTTCAAAACTCTTTTTAAAGCAGGCCCAGATCAACACACTCCGCTCACACTAACCAGCCTCTGCTGTTTCCGAAAGTAGAGCTCATTCATATTCCACACAGAGAAAGACAAAGTGTGCAGTGCCTAAATTACATCAGCATAAAATGTCAACCAATTAACTTCCTGCGTGGAAAAACCTCCTGCTGCAGAAATAAAGCTCTGTCATGCATAAACTCTCTGGCATGAGGTCACCAGATAACACAGGCACAAATTAAAACCCAACTACACCTTAAAGTCAGAAAAAAAAGTGTAAAAATGACACTGTATGTTTGTGATGAAGCACCAGAGTCTTCATCAAAGCACATGGTCTGTAAATCCTACAGGTCCTGTGAAGTTCCTGAGCAACAAAGAAGCTGCTGTGACCAGCTCCACACCTCGCTGTGAGCCCATGTGCACACAGACAAGAGGGAACATCATGTTCTTTAAGTAGCACCAGTGTCTTCCTGTGCAGAAACCCTGCGCATGACACTGAATTCATAAAACAAACCCGTGAGTTCCTACCTATCTGCAGATGGGACGTCTTGGTCCTGAGTTAGACGGCTCAAAAAGTGTCTAAGTGTGTGCAGGAGGCACCAGAGTGGGGCTTCAGAGGGCTGCAACTGCTCTGTGAGTGAGTGAGTGTGAGCTCGCTGGAAGGGGGTGTGTAGCTGTGCTTTACAAGCGTGTGTGCATGTGTGTGCATGTGTGTGCATGTGGTATGTGCACTGCCAGGGGCTGAGAGGCGGCCACAGTGGGGGGAGGGGGCGCAAAGAAAGGGAAGAAAAAAACTAATTGTGAGGGAAGTTTGAGAGAGGACTGAGAGAGAAAGGAGACACGCCTGTTTGAGATTCCAGGAGGGTTAAATGCATGGATGTATACAGAGCTCTTGGGGGGGGAGGGGCTCTGCATTTGTTGCACAGTGTACAGCATGTCTGGCTGGCAGCGGCAGACTGCGGCAAGGTCGACATGCAGGCCCATAAAGGAGTGAAATATGGCTCTGGTGCTTCTCACGTCTCCTCACAGTCCTGCTTCATTTCAGTCCTTATTCCCTTTATCATCCGTCTCTCTGTTTGCAGGTGTTTCACTCATGTGTACACAGATAAGACCCTCAGGTGTCACACTGACTTTGCACATCACACACCTGACACACACACACACACACACACACACACCTTCATTTTTGCCTCTAAGACAAAACCAGCAACATGAACCTGTTTTTCCTGTCAACAGGTGGACACCAGCGTGCAGCATTCAAAGGTAAAATGTCGTGATGTCACCTTACAGGTGATACAATCCCTCAAAGTCAGAGTGTAGGTCACACATGGGACGCCTGCTGCGCATGTGTGTTTATACAGCACATGATGGGAGGTGGATCAAAGGAGGAGGCTTCAGGCTGGCAGCTGGATGTGATGTTTAAAGCAAAGGGTCATGGGTAAAACACGTTACAGTGGTGACCTCCTGAACGAGACGACCTGTGGCCATGCTGTCCTTGAGAGGAGAGTTGATGTGTAACTTGGTGTTGTGTTCAGGGTCCTCTTAAACAGCTCAGGGTTACGCAACAGTGTTCATTATCAGCTTCACGACTTCACCTGGTTTTATAATAATTACTAATAAACATGATTCTGAACTAAAAAACAGGTTCAGAAGTTTACTGCAGAAAATAACTTGTGCCAGCTGTGAAACACAGTTAGAAGAAGATAAACTTTATTAATCCTTGAAAAGAAATTCAATTGTTGTCACTCTGTTGACACACACACACCTCAAATACACACACATGCACAAACAGGACCTAAACATGCATTAAATGCAGAGATGTCAGAGTGAGGGAGCTGCCTATGGACAGGCGCCCTGAGCAGTGGGGGTTCAGTGCCTTGCTCAAGGCAAATGTGCCCCAGGAGACGAACTGGCACCTCTCCAGCTGCCAGTCCACGCTCCATATTTGGTCCGGACGGGAACTTGAGCTGCCGACCCTCTGGTTCCCTCTGGACTGAGCTACTGCCGCCCAAAATCAAAAGTCATGTGGCAAAATAAAAGACCCAGAATTATTATTATTATTTTTTAAATCCAATTTACCAAACTTGGAAAAATATTACCAGGCTGCCCAACTTAAATCAATGGTTCATGGCTGTCCCAAGATAAGGATACTACATGGGTCGGAATGGACCAGAGCGACTGTCCAAGAGACACTTGGACACAATCTGAGGTTGGAGGGAGACTGTCAGGGAGTTGACAGGACTTAAAGGTCCAGTGTGTCAGATTTAGGGGGATTTAGTGGCATCTAGTGGTGATGACTGCAGATTGCAACCAGCTGAAACTTCTGGCCAATCATAGCGTAGCATCAGCCAGCTTTAAAGTGATAGTGCACCCAAAAATGAAAATTCAGCCATTATCTACTCACCCATATGCCGAGGGAGGCTCAGGTGAAGTTTTAGAGTCCTCACATCACTTGCAGAGATCCAAGGGGAGAGGAGGTAGCAACACAACTCCACCTAATGGAGGCTGACGGCGCCCCAGATTCAAACGTCCAAAAACACATAATTGAAACCACAAAATATCTCCATACTGCTCGTCCGTAGTGATCCAAGTGTCCTGAAGCCCCGACATAAAAAGTTGTTTGGAAAAACGTCATTTGAACTCTGTTTTTAGCCTCACTGTAGCCTGTAGCTCTGACTGCCTCTCTGGGCACCGCGCTCACGTGTGTGCGCTTGCACGTGAGACCAGCGAAAGCACGTGAACACACATGAAGGCGGTGCCCATGTCTCATGGTCTCGCGCAAGCGCGCACACGTTTTTATGTCGGGGCTTCAGGACACTTGGATCACTACGGACGAGCAGTATGGAGATATTTTGTGGTTTCAATTATGTGTTTTTGGACGTTTGAATCTGGGGCGCCGTCAGCCTGCATTAGGTGGAGTTGTGTTGCTACCTCCTCTCCCCTTGGATCTCTGCAAGTGATGTGAGGACTCTAAAACTTCACCTGAGCCTCCCTCGGAATATGGGTGAGTAGATAATGGCTGAATTTTCATTTTTGGGTGCACTATCCCTTTAAGGTGTGACACTGTAATTCTTTTTTTTAGCTAAATGTTGTGCCTGGAGCTCGGCGCGTATGAATGATACTCGTTACCTGGAGAGGCTGGAAGGAGATATACGTTTCTTTCCTGCACCAAAACCAAACTCAAACCCTGAGAAGTGTAGGGTTAGCTAGCTAACTAGCTACTGAATGTACATGCTACATTTGCAGTGAATAAAGACGTTCCCTGCGGTACAGGAACCAGGGAAGGGAACCAGGGAAACTTTGCTGATATTTAATCAGCTGTGTGTCGTCGCAGTGTGTGCAGATGAACATTGTTTGACTTCCCCCAGAGGTCCCCACCCATCGGCCGGCGGCAGGTTTTTACCGTGAGACAAGTTATCCACAGAGGTCTCCTCCTCTCTGAAACAAACAGATCAGGTGATATAAAGTGACACAAACACTGAATAAAGTGGTTTCATTTTAAAAATCTGTGTTTTTCTGATACTCTGGTTGCAGCGGGCGGCTAACTGCAGTCAGAGATTGTTGATAAACTGAGATGGCCCACTTAGATTCATTTCCTGTATCTGTGTGTTACCACTGCCCCGCCCCTTTAGGAGACTAGCTGCGGCCCTAAATCCAGTCATTCCAATGGGAAAAGTGAACATGAGTCCAGATTGCTATGTTTCCTTCACTCTATAGTCACTAAAGTAGATATTGGACCTATTTTTCACAGCCCCAACTCTTGTATTCTGACACTGAAATGCCATTTCTTCAGAAACACAAATCAGGGTAAAATTAACTTATTTTGAAACATGTCTCTGTTTCAGCAACATATTCTCACGAGATCTGGAACTCAAATTAAGGATTAAGGAACAAACATTACATTTGTTCTGTATATAATGTTGTATTGTTTTGAATCTGATTTCAATCATCCACATGATGTTTACTACACTTCCAAACAAGGTGGGGGATCTGGTGAAAGACGACCACGCCCACATAGAACAAGTCCACCAGAGCATATCTTTACATTTTTACATGCTGTAGTGCCATTTTTGGAGTCGTTTAATATGCTATACATCGATACAACCCTTATATCCCAAATTTTAATAATACTTATGTCCATACTAATGAAATTAAAAGTGCAATAAACCACACAAATATGAAAATCTTTTTTTCTTTTTTTTTTCAACACATATTTTTTTAAATACACGAAAGAAAGTCAGCTCATGCTCACAACGTGATGACGCTGATTCCAACGCAGGAAGTGCTGTGAAAACCCGCGGTCTGGATTATAATGTTTCTGTTGTGTGCGCTTTTTACTGGATTTCTACAAACCTATTAGTGCAAGGAAACAGCGCTCTGGGACACGATGAATGTGTTATATGTTAGTGTAACTTCTCTGGTTTATATGCAAAAAGAATTATTAGCCCTTTTTAAACAGGAGTTGTGCAAATTTGCAGGAAAGCCCAATCAGTCTTTTTTCAGCATTGGCAGTATAAAAACAAAATCGGGGAGTGCAGCAAAATGCCGCCTACCTACTTTTGTTTATACAGAATGTGCCTTTTTCGGGGCAATGGGGGGCGTGAGCA
>NC_065523.1:38471711-38479334 GCF_006386435.1 Epinephelus moara
GCACCTTTATTAGACACAGAATCATATGTGCCAGCTTTGCACACGGTGCACTCAGCCTCCCATATATCCCGACCGGGTCGGGACGGTAAGTTGGGAATTTTTTCTGCAGTTCATCTGTGAAGCTGCACTTGCGCTTTGGCATCTTGGAAGCTTAGAATAATGCTGCGTCGCGGATGTCTGCTGCTTCCTCGTTGTGAGTGTTGGAGATCCGCCGATAAGGCAGCCTCTCGGGGATTACGTGCACACACACACACACACACACACACACACACACACACACACAAGGAAAACCGGACATTATCATCAATTTATAAACACCCCCCAGACGCCCCGGACAGGACGTGAAAAGTGGACATGTCCGGGCAAAAGAAGACGTTTGGTCAGACTACCCTACGAGGCGGAAAATTGGGCACCTCGGATCAACTCGCCAATCCGGCTCTGTGTGTCTAAACGCTTGCAGCTTGCCGGCAAAACGGCCCAACATTTGCCGAAAATCTGGCAGTGTAAAAGGGGCTAATGCTCTATGTTATTTGTTTGCAATTCTGTTAGCATTTAAAAACAGATGTGCAAATGTTAAATGTTAAAGGGCTACGAGGTCAGAAGGACATCTTTTCGTACCACTGGCACAGCTTGTAATGCTCTCTCTTGTCATAGATTATCTTTACTATGGTGACCAATGTGAAAACATGAATGTGCCTCTAATGCCAGTCAGTAAGTTTCCATGATATCAGAGAAAATGGATTTATTGTGTCAGTCCAAAAAAAAAACGGACCTTTAAAATCCCTGTAAACATGTCAGTGTGAGTGAAATGGTCCTGCAGTGAATGTGTCACAGTGGGACTAACACACCCAGATCATGTGACTCCTGCATGTATACAGTCAATCAGACCCAAACTGGCCGAGGCGCTCTGAGCATGCTCCACAGTTTCCGCCCCGGGCTTTGACCCGGAAGTCCAATAGCATTAAATGTGTAAGAGAAGAAGAAGCCGATAACAACATGGAGAAATCTACATCCAGAGCCGTGACTTTTTGGACGGACCAAATGTACAGAGCTGTAAAGTTGTCCACCATGATACCAGTTAGCTGCTAGCTAACCGTAGCTAACTTGTTTGTCCATTGTTTGGTCTGTGACGTAATAGGTCAACAGGAAAAAGGTCCAATACTAACAAGCTGAAAGGGGGCATATCTCCACCTATCGTAGAGGAGTCGCACATACTTGGCTCAATAAATGGATTCCCCTCCCGTGCTTGTATACTGGGACAATTCATGATTTTAAAAAAGTCTATATGTATTTGTATCAATAAGAGGTCTAACAGGATGTTTGTATTTCTTCACGCACAGTTTATACAACACATAAAACATGAAACGTGTCCTTGTTTGGTGTAATATCAGCGCTTTATGGCCATTTTTGTATTTTCACTCATCACATGTTCGACCCAGATGGAGGGCAAACTGGCTGATTAACATCTTTACAGAAAAATAACTCAAGTCTGTTGAGCACAAAGTAAAATCCTCTTGTTCTGCTGCGGTCGAGTTGAGTCAAGTTTAAACAAGAAAAAACTCTTAAGTTGTTGTCTTCCTGCAGGGTTCAACGATTTTGTCTCCAGGCAGGTACATTTCTGACTCACCTGTCTGACCGGGTAAGTCACTCACAAATGCCTGATGTCAATTCTTACCTGCTGTTATACAAACTATTTTATTTATTTACTGTTTTCAAATCAATTTTTTGAATCCTTTAATCCAGCAGTCAGTGCAGACACACTGACAAATACATAAACAAACGAGGACAAGCAATAATAAACTTACAGATGTAACTGATGAAGAAAACAAGGGCGTAAAAGAAGTAATTTGAAAACTGTAAATAAATAAGATAGTTTGTATGAGAGCAAGTAAGAAGTTATAACAGTGTGTTATCCGATCATGTTTGCAGAGGACACCCAGAGTGTGAGGAGGGGAGAAAGTTAAACCAAACAGAAGGAGGGGTAAATATCTTCAGGCCATGGTCTGTTTGGGTTTAAACACATTTCAGGCGAGTTTTGCCGGAGGGGTTTGGTGTACTCAGTGGTGGTGCAAGCACACTTGGTGCCCTGGGCGAGCCTCCAGGTAGATGAGATAAAAACACAGGCTAATTTGCTTTACATAACATGTCTTATAATAATCATATAAATCGATAATGTATAAAAAAATTGCAGATTAAGTTGTTCAGAAGAATAAAAACAAGCGAGCTGTGGACTAAGAGGACACCACAAGGCCCTGAAATACCAACAGAAGGAGGCGCACCTGGGACATGAGGTGTTGCTGATGAGCCCTCTGGAGGTGACGTGGGCCAATCGTCGAAACACCTGATGACCCCAATGAAGCGTTTGCCCTCCCTAAACTAGAGCTACAGGCTACAATGAGGCTAAAAACAGAGTTCAAATGAGGTTTTTCCAAACAACTTTTTATGTCGGGGCTTCAGGACACTTGGATCACTACGGACGAGCAGTATGGAGATATTTAGTTTTTTCTTTCCATGGTCTTTTTATTATTGACAAAGCATGAATAAGACAATCACTGCACAGGAAGATCATTTTTGATTTTTTGTCCAACATCCACCCACGACACAACATAAAGTGTCCGTACGCTAGTCCGTAACAACTGTCGAAGGTTTCTCATAGAATACCAAGAAGGGGCGCCATATACTGTAGAATTTTTTCTCTGATCCCCGAATAGTGTGTCTAATCTTCTCTAGATTCATACAGGATGTCATGTCTCTGAGCCAGTGTGAGTAGGAAGGAGGTGCTGAGTCCCTCCACTTAAGTGCAATAGTTCGTCGAGCTAGTAGTGAGGCAAAAGCCAGAAAGTTGAGCATAGCTTTAGGTAAGTCCAAACCTGGAGCAATGCCAAAAATACCAGTCAAGGGATTCGGTTCAATTTGGTGATGAAGGGTTTCTGATAATGCATGGAAGACCGATGACCAAAAGTTACTTAAAGAGGGACAAGTCCAATACATGTGGTGGAGTGAGGCAGGTGCGCCTTTACACTTATCACATGTAGGGTCGACATCAGGATATATTCGCGCTAGTTTGGTTTTGGAAATGTGGATACGATGCACTACTTTAAATTGCAAAAGTGCATGACGAGAGCACATAGAAGAGGAGTGTATCCGGTCCAGCACCGAGTCCCATACGTCCTCTGTAAAGGTATAGTTTAGGTCTTGTTCCCATGCAGTTCGTATAGCTACCATTGAAGAGCAGTGCAGTTTGGAAATAAGGTTATATAGATTAGACATAATACCTTTGGAAGTGGGGTTAACAGAGAGAAATATATCAATAGGGTTGACTGGGGGTTTATAAGGAAATTGGATCGTTAAGCGCTGTATGAAATCCCTAATTTGTATTAATCTAAAAAAGTGGGTTTTGGCAATGCCAGAAGTTTCAGTTAATTGAGAAAAGCTAACAAAACAATTATCAATGTATAGATCGTCAAAGCATTTCAAACCTTTTCTGTGCCAAATCTTAAATACACCATCAGCCATTGAGGGGGCAAATAAATGGTTAGCAGCAATTGGGCTTTTAAGTGAAAAAAGCTGTAGTCCAAAACTTTTCCTAAATTGGCCCCAGATTAGCAAGGAATGCTAAACTACTGGGTTGCTCTTGGGAATATCCGAAGCGAGTGGAAGTGCAGCGCCTAAGAGGGTAGGTAAGGAAACAGGGTTACTAGCACAAACCTCCATTGTCACCCAAGCCGGAGAAGAGGGTTCAAGATGGAAATGCTTCCAGTATAACAAACACCTAATATTCGCTGCCCAGTAGTAGTACTGGAAATTAGGCAGAGCCATTCCCCCTGTCTGCTTGGGTCTTTGGAGAAATGCTTTCCGCAAACGAGGGTGTTTACCATTCCAAATATAGGATGTCATTAATGAATCAAGAGCTTTAAAAAAAGATTTGGGGATGAGAATGGGAAGACACTGAAATAAGTAGAGGAACTTTGGGAGCAAAGTCATTTTAATTGAGTTTATTCTTCCAATAAGGGACAGAGACAAAGGAGACCACTTGGATAAAATCTGTTTGGCCTGATCAAATAAAGTGAGAAAATTGGATTTAAATCAATTTTTGAATTCTCTAGTGACACAAATTCCTAGGTAATTAAAGTGATCTTTCACCACCTTTAATGGGAGATCCGTATAGTCAAGTTTAAGAGCTTCTTTATTAATTGGGAATAGTTCACTTCTATTTAAGTTAAGTTTGTATCCTGAAAATTGACGGAAATCGTCTAATATAGTGAGGGCTTCCGGTAGAGAAGTGGCTGGTTTAGAAACAAACAGAAGTAGGTCGTCGGCATATAATGAGACTTTGTGCTCGACTCCTCCCCTCCATATCCCCTGTACCCGCCTGCCGCTACGTAAGGCAATTGCAAGAGGTTCAATGGCAATCGCAAAAAGGAGTGGGCTTAGTGGGCAACCCTGCTGGGTCCCACGATGTAAATCAAAGTATTCCGAGTAGTGACTATTCGTCAGAACAGAGGCTGAAGGACATTTATACAGTGTTTTGATCCAGGATAAAAAGACCGAACCGAAGCCAAACGAGTGTACAAAAAAGATAGTTCCATTCTACTCTATCAAATGCCTTTTCAGCATCCATAGAGGCAAGGCACTCTGAATCTACATGTTTGGGGGAATATAGAATGTTAAATAGCCGACGAATATTGTAAAACGAATGACGTCTTTTAATAAATCCAGTTTGATCTGGTGATATTACAGAAGGAAGGATATCCTCCAGACTACGGGCCAAGATTTTAGCGAGGATCTTTACGTCTGTGTTTAATAATGAAATTGGTCTGTATGAAGTACAATCAAGTGGGTCTTTGCCTTTTTTCAGCAACAGGGAGATACAGGCCTGATTAAATGAGGGAGGGAGTGCACGTGAGTTTAAGGAATCAGAGAACACTGAGCACAAGAGGGGGGTTAGATCAGCAGAGAATTTTTTTAAAAAATCTGATGGGAGCCCATCTGGGCCAGGGGATTTGCCTGATTGCATAGATGATATCGCTGCTGAAATTTCCTCCTGGGTGATGGGCGCATCAAGGTTATTTCTCAGGTCTTGAGAAAGGGACGGTAAGTCAAGGTTATTAAAGAAGTTTTCCATAATATTACAGTCTGCTGTACAATCTGAAGAGTATAAATTTGAGTAGAAGGTTTTAAACTTGTCATTAATCTCCTTTTGGTCAGATGTTATACCTCCATTATCAGTCCGTACACTAGCAATAAGTTGTTTCGCTCTCAACCCACGCAGCTGAGCAGCCAGGAGTTTGCCAGTTTTCCCACCATGCTCATAATAGTTACTTTTACTCCGAAGCAGATGACTTTCAACTTCGCGAGAGGAAAGAAGGTTAAATTCAGCCTGAAGTTTCAAGCGCTCCTTGTACAGTTCAGGAGAAGGAGAATTTGCATATTGTTTATCTATATTTAAAATCTGATTAGCAATGTCGGTCTGTTTTTGCTTTGAGCACTTATTTTTATAAGCTGCAAATGATATAATTTCTCCTCTTAAATACGCTTTCATAGCTTCCCAAATTACTTTATTAGACACATCCGGTGTTCTGTTGATACTTAAGAAAGTTTTAATATGTGTAGAAATGTGTAAGAGAAAGTTTTCGTCAGAGAGCAACAATGGATCTAGTCTCCAGTGTCTCCTTGAATACTCGGCATCTGGAAAAGCTAATACTAGAGCCAGGGGAGCGTGATCAGAAATAATAATACCCTCGTATTTACATGACTTGAGGTTTGAGATTAATTTATTATCTATAAAAAAATAATCAATTCGACTATAAGTGTGGTGGACATGAGAGAAGAAGGAGTATTCTCTCCCTGTAGGATACAAGAACCGCCAGGGATCCGAAAGGCTAAAATCATCGAGAAATGCTTTAATGTAACTGGCGGACTTGCTGAGAGTGGTAGGTTTAGGGGAGGAGCGGTCTAATACTACATCCAAATAACAATTGAAATCCCCCCCGAGAATTAAAGAATGAGAATTTAGATCAGGGAGTTCAGAGAAAAATCTATTAAAGAACTGTACGTCATCGACATTGGGCGCATACACATTGGCCAAAACCACTGACTTATTGTAGAGTTTGCCTGAAACAATGATAGAACGTCCAAATTTATCTGCTGTGATGTTGGAGGGCTCAAAAGGAATGTTTCTGTCAACAAGGATAGCCGCATCCCTGGCTTTCCCTTTAAAATTAGAATGAAAAAACTGTCCTGCCCAGCATTTGCCTAACCGCCACTGGTCAGAATCATGCAAGTGGGTTTCCTGAAGAAAGGCTACCCCAGCCCTGAGCTGCTTTAGATGTGAAAAAACTCTGTTTCTTTTTACCCCTTAACGTTCCAACTAATGAAGTTGAGATTACCCTTCATCTACAACACTTGTAGAAAGAGAATAGAGTGAATAGCTCCAAAGGGAAAAGGAAAAAACAAAACAAAACAAAACAAAACAAAACAAAAACAAAACAAAACAAAAAAAACACAGCCACTTATGAATTATCCCCCGGCTAACCAGCCCAAACACACCCTGAACCCCAAGCTCACACAGTACTCTATGGAGCAAACTCAGAAAGACCTCCTCAGGTCTCGTCCTATACATCCCCAGAATATACTTCCTATTTTACTAGCTCCAACATGGGTTTTAACAGTTAACCCTATAACAAAGAGTTGACAATATTGAGCGACTAACACTCAAAACAGGCTTAAGCAACTATGACCAATAACAGTGAATCTCCCCCGCACGCTGCACCTACAGCTGTAGTAATCTCCCCAAGCCAGGACTACTCAATTGAAAAGTAAATATATAAACAACAGAAATTAAGAAACACAGAGATAACTATCAGAATTGTCATATAGCTGTTCATAAATTCGCCTTAATGCTCAAATTAAAATATGGGGAGATAAACATAAAGGCAGCTGGATAACTCAGCAAGGAGGGCATAGATCAAATAAAGTAAGAAAGGAGAGAAACCCCTCAATTGTCCTCAGTTATTTGCTCACAGATATCAGATTATACATTACGGCAGATCTAATATATCCCACGGAGTCATCGTCGAGTATTCAGGGCGGAGCGGGTTCATTCTCTCCCAGGTTACGGATGAATTTTGAGGCTTCAGTGACAGAGGTCAGCCACTTCTTCTCACCACTCCGGAGAGTGATGCGCAGCTTCGCCGGAAAAAGTAGAGAGGGTCGGAGTCCTCTTTTATAAAGTTCAGCCATGACATCTTTGTATTCGGCTCGCTGCTTCAAAACGTCAGCGCTGTAGTCCTCGTAGAATCGGAGTTTATGGCCACGGTATTCCAGCTCTCCTTTTTTGCGTGCCTCTCGCATCACCAAGTCCTTCACCTGGTATCGATGGAAGCGAATGATGACGGGACGCGGTCGGTCCCGTGGGCCAGGCTTGGGCGCGAGACTGCGGTGGGCTCTGTCCAGCTCCGGGGGAGAGGGGAGTATTTGCTCACCCAAGACATCAACGAGGAGTCCGGAAAAAAAGGCAGTCGGGCGTGCGCCCTCAACGGACTCAGGCAAACCCAAAATACGAATATTCTGTCTTCTGCTGCGCTCCTCTAAATCAGAGAGTTTAGACTTCAGCCACTTGTC
>NC_065523.1:38479834-38488872 GCF_006386435.1 Epinephelus moara
ATCTCCTCACTGTCCTCATGGTCGCAGGCTGGCCAATTCAAAAAAAAGGCTTTAATTCTAATCTCTGACATGTTCGTGACATATGAACCTTCTCAGACCCTGAGGTCATCAGGGCGCGCATCTTGACCGTCCCAGGAGTCAGAACCAATCATGGTGAAGCAGCATTTTGTTCTCATGCAGCACGAACCTGGAACAGCCTCCCACATGATGTTCCACAGCCCCGACTCTGAACACATTTAAATCAAAGTTAAAAACATTCCTTGTTTACACTGCCTGCTCCGCCCTGTGATGACTGCAACCTTATTTTAAAACTCAATCTTAAATCATTTTAAATAATATTTTTATCTTTGCACCTCTGAAGTTTAAAATTGAAAATCACTTAGTAATTAATTAAATCAATTTTACCTTCTATATCTTTTTCTTCTTCTCTTTATTCTTTTATTGTAAATCTGGATCCTTTAATATGTTTTATATGTTACTGCTCTGTAAAGCTCTTTAAACTGACCTGGTGTATAAAGTGTGATGTACAAATAAAGCTGCCTCGCCTGTTCGTCTCTGTCTTCAGTCTGTCTCTGTGTCACCTTGGACCTGCTGTTCCACACATGTCCAGCAGACGTCCCCACTGAGCTGCTGCCTCTGTCCTGTGAGGACTGGTGTCTGCAGACCAGCTGCAGTAAACATGTTCCTGACTGTGAACAATTCAGTTGTAGAAAAATTCTGTGACTCAGTTTTGACCTGAAAAGAAAAATCTTTAAAGAAACATTACCACTATTAATAATGAATTATAGGCATGTTTGCTTTTTACATTTTAGAGGAAAATATTTTAAGAAAAAAAAAAAAATCTAACTCTTTAAAATTGTATTTATGTGTCTATTTTATGACATATTACAGCAGTGAGTTCTGTGGGCTCCAAATAAAGTAAGACATAAAGTCGATGTCGACAAACACTCAGTGTGTAAGGACACTGTGCACCAGTTATAATCAGTGGATAATAAAAATACAATAACTGCACATTTATATATTTATTATTGGATATATTTATACCCATAAAAAGAGGCAGAGGTCTGTAATACGGCTGCAGCGATATACCATTTTTTTAAGGTATACTGTGATATTAAAAATGACATTTACTTATCTATGATATTAAAAAGACAAAAAAAACAACTAGACAGAAAATCTCAGTGTTATTTTAATTATTTTCAGGAGGGAGACTTTTAACATATATGTCCATTTTAAAATGGTTCAAGTTTCAATTGTAGTGATAGATTTGTTCCACCAACAATTACCCCTCTGCCTTCATTCCTTTAAGCTTCATTCTGACTGGTGATAAAATAATTCTGTGATTCTGTGAAACCATGAAGCCGTGATATTTTGTAAGGTGGTTTTTGTCCCATGAAAATCTCAAACCATTACAATGATAGTCTGTGATGTACAAAAGCAGAGAATGGCCATGTCTGCAATTTTGTTTTCTCTAATTTTTTGTTATCTCAAGATAACAACACTCATTTTGTTGTTGATGTATGTCTCAGGATGATTTATCGTGAGAAATGACTTTTGTTTCCCTCGAGATCACGGGATAATTACAAAGAGCTCTATAACTGTTAGTCCTTCACAGGTTTTAAATTGTTTTTCCTGTTGGTGTTTATGTGCTCGTTTCATTTGGGGCTTAAACTGTGTGCTGTTTTCATGTTTTTGTTTGTTTTTTGTTGTTTTGTGTGTGTGTGTAAGATCTTGGGTTAGGGGGATAGGGGCCTGGGGGCCACTTGCACTGTTAAGATTTTTCTTAAAGTCCTAGTTAAGGTTTTCTCAAAATAAAATCAGTTGCAGAAACACCCTTAAGTCTTCTCCTTAAGGTTTCCTTAAAATGTTGATTTGAGTATTTATGGTTTTCTCCTTGTCTTGGTCTCATACTTAAGGAATCCCTCAACCGTTGCACAAAAAACCTTAGCAACCAAAGCAAGGTAAAAAAAACCCAAAACCTTAAGGTCCCTCTGACTCTGTCTTAACTGCAACATGACCGAGTTTATGGTGATAAATGAAAAAGCTAACACACCCAGAGCAGAGTGTTGTGTGACCAGGAGAACCTGACGGAGACACTTCTGATTTAACTGAATTCATTTCCGTTGCTTCTTCCTACAGTCGTTTAATGTTTTCTGGTGTTTACTTTGTAGTTTGTTCTTTCTCTGATTGTATTCCTCCAGAAGTTAAATCTTTCCCTCCTCTGACCAGTCTGGTTTTCTTGTCGTCTTTTCTTCTGACATTTTTTCACCATCTAACTAAGAGACAACTCTGTGAGACGATATCAGGCGTCACAGCGTGAGTCCAAGCAAACAATCTCCATGGAAATTGTTACTGCTGTCTTTTAGTACAGTATTTTAGTTTTTCCCCTTAACAAAGGAAACTTTTTAAGGGATTCTGTGCAACTGTGTAAGTCCCTCAACTAAGGAGAAATTAAGCCTTAAGTGTCATACTTAAAGAAAAAACGTCAGGATTCATACCTGAGGACTGATCTGAATATCGTCTCTGACAGAAGGACAGTTTGTGCCAGTGTGACCTCGACTCAAGGACAGTCTGATGTGTTGATCAATAACGTGGAGCAACTCCTTTACTGGACATTTTCAGCTTCACTTAGTCGCTGCACTGTAAAACATATGAAGTTGGTTAAACTTGACAAATGCAAATTTACTCAGCTTGAAGGTTTGTTTCAACTCAGAAACTAAAGTTTTTAATGTCAGTTCAACATTAATGTTCTACTTGTCTCAACACTGTTTCTTTAAGCTGTAAAGTTGAATTTTTAATCACTCGTTATAGCGTAGTGTCATAATTTGATGTGATGGGCCACAGACCAAGCGTCAGTGATTAACGAGGCTGGGAGGGAGAATGTGTTGGATGATCACACTTCTCAAAAGCAATTAAAAGCCCTAAAAAATCCAAACACAATTAAGTTTCAGTGAAACATGACAGATTGAAATGAGGGCAGGAAACAGCTGAAGCCGGTCTGAAACAACTCGACTCTGTGTTCAGGTTTTTCTGTTCGTACCATCACGTGTTGAGAGAAAACTTGTTGCTGCTTTCAGTGCATTTTGGAAAAAGATTTTTCACCCTCAGATCTGAGAATACACGAAGCAGCAGGTGGTTAACTTGCTCTGTAACCATGGAAACGTCAGGTCAGTGATGGATGTACGCGGTCATCAGTAATTCAACCATCAAATGATGTCGTAATGGATTTAAGACGCAGTGCTTTAACCAAACATCTTGTGGACATCAGTGTTTTTATTCATCTAATTAACACACACACACACACACACACACACCCTGTCTGTTGCATCCATTCAGATCTCCTTGACCATGTTTCTCATTATAAGCTGGACCACACAATCAGCTCACACTGCTGCATAACCAAACTGATGAAGACGAGGACTATAAAACTGAGGCGGGATGGAGAGGAAGAAGGAAACAGCGACAAGCGGGTCACAGAAGAAGAAGAAGAGAGATGGCTCAAAGACACAGCGATGGAAACAAACTCCTCATGATGGGTGAGATGAGCTCAGCTTGTGTGTTATATCTGTAAAGTCATCTGCTGCAGTGAAGAACCTCACTTGAAGTATGAGGTTCGATGATCATGAAAAATTGCAGTTGTGTCTCAGAAGGGGAAGAGCCGGGCCTGAGATAGGATTCTGTTTGAGGACTGAGCAGTAAGCCCTGATCACACAGAGAGTATTTCAGCAGCTGGAGGCAGCTTTCTGTAAAAGTTTTTAATGAGATTGAAGCTTTTTGCTCGTGTGTTTGTGTTGCTATGCGCCTCGAGTTTCTGCGCTCTGAACTCCTTGAGTTGTAAGAAAAAATCCTCTCAAAGGGGAACAACGCCCCACGTCATCTGGTTTTTCGTAATCTTTTTGTCCCAGTGTTCAATGGGATGATTTGAGAGGCGGGGCTTCTGTGGTGATCACAACAACAAGTTTACAGTTGGTAAACAACGGAGGAGAAACTGGTGGTAGGGGTTGCTGGATACCCAGAGCTGTGCCACTTTACAAACCACAGTTTTTTCCAAATGACCTGGAAAGCTGATGAGCAAACAGCCACTTAAAAATGGATTATTAAGTGTTATATCATACACAACTTGCTCATGCAGGTCCAGTTGCCTACGATATAGCACTTTAGATTACCATGACCTGGATGACTAAGAATCTTCACCAACGATTCAGATGCAAGGTCACACTGACCTTGACCTTTGACCACCAAAATCCGATCAGTTCATTGTGAAGTCCAAGAGGACAGTTGCACCAAATTTGAAAAAATATTCCCTGAAGGCATCCTTAAGATATCGTGTTCACAAGAATGAGATGGATGCAAGGTCACAGTCACCTTAACCTTGACCACCAGAATCTAATTAGTTCATCCTCAAGTGCAAGTGAACGTTTGCGCCAAATTTGAAGAAATTCCTTCGAGACATTCTTGAGATATCAAGTTCATGAGAATGAGACAGACAAGGTCACACTGACCTTGACCTTTGACCACCAAAATCCAATCAGTTCATTGTGAAGTCCAAGTGGACAGTTGCACCAAATTTGAAAAAAATATTCCCTGAACGCATTCTTAAGATATCACATTCAGAAGAATGAGATGGAAGCAAGGTCACAGTGACCTTAACCTTTGAATCTTGACCACCAAAATCTAATTAGGTCATCCTCAGGTGCAAATAAACGTTTGCGCCACATATGAAGATATTCCTTCAAGACATTCTTGAGATATCAAGTTCATGAGAATGAGACAGACAAGGTCACAGTGACCTTGACCTTTGATCTATGACCACTAAAAACGAATTAGTTTATTGTTGAATCCAAGGTAGTCTGAGTGGGCGGAAGTTTGCTGCAGAGATCAGCCTCTCATTGGGTGGAACGAGCCACCCGCTGAAGTCCCGCCCTACCACCTCCGGTTGTGTAGCAGTTTTCAACACGTCCTTTACTAACTTTTGCGGTGTTTGATCTTGCGGGGATGTAGCCATTTTTCTGCCATGGTTCGCGTCCTGTAGGTGATATTTTTGTGGGCGTGTTACACCAAAACCTGTTTCCCCCCGGCAATATTTTTGCAAGCGCACCGTTGCTGTGGCACCGCCCAGAACGACTGTGATTGGTTGAAAGAAGTACAAGCAGCCGGGGCATTTTTTTCTCCAATCTCAAAGTGAGAGTCGGCCCAGCCAGACCTTTCTTTTCTTGAGAAAGGTCTGGTGAGCGAGACTAAATCCAAGGTGACATTTGTGCCAAATTTGAATAAATTCCCTTGAGGTGTGTTTGAGACATTGTGTTGACAAGGATGGGACGGAGGGAGAGTCAACCTGAAAACATAACGCCTCCGGTCGTGGCTATCGCCGGCACCGAGGCATAAACACACCCTCTGAATGTTCTCTGTCACGGTCCTGTGCTCCACAGTGTTGTACATGGTGGCAGCGTGCAGCGCCGTCCCCATCAACGACCTGCTCGACCGGGCCTCTCAGCGCTCCGACAGACTGCACTCCCTCAGCACGACTCTCAGCCACGACCTGGTCAGTCCTGATTGTTGTGGGTATGAAATGTGTCATACCGCGTTATACAAGTCTGGTTTCTTACGTATTCATATTCGTCTTCTGTCCCAGGACTTTAATTTCCCTCCTATAGGCCGGATGGCTATGCCCCGCCCCTCAATGTGCCACACCTCCTCTCTGCAGACACCCAGTGACAAGGAACAAGCTCTACAAGTATCAGTGAGTTACTGTTACCCTTTTTATGTTTTCCTTAATCTTTCATTTGTCTCACATTACCACGTCTTAACCAAGCTAGCAGCAGCTGTTAGAGTTAGCTCCACCCTCTTGTCATAATATGGTCACTACTGGCTCCAAAAATCCAAGATGGCGACGTTCAAAATGCCAAATTCATGGTTTCAAAATGGGAGTTTGCAAACCAATGGATGGCGTCATGGTGGTTACATTCTTTATGTTGTCTTTAACCAACACATTCACACTGTGACCTCGTCACATGTCCACATTTGCTCATGGACTTTCCACGTCCACATATGACGTCCAAGGTACCCTGGGTGTGTTGGTTGTTGACGTTCTGGGACGCCGTGTCAACTTCAGCCTGTTACATGCATTGTCTGTTTTCAAAATACACTTCTGTTTTCACAGGAAATGTACAGTTTGATACAGTCTCTTTCAAAATAAAAGCACTACGTCGGTACAACACTGCGAATTGGCGTTTGTTCTATTCAATAAAACACACACATGGTTACATTTAGGAATAAGGAACAAGGTTTGGCTTTACAATCTTACAGGAAGTGAACACTGGCCTCCTGGGAGAAAGTCTGTGGTTGTTGGATCCACCCACCACCTCTCCTGCCGGTCCTATTCGGACTTCTGCTGCCTTAACTTCTGTTGTTGTCCCGCTACATTTGCCCCCTGATGCCGCTGTGTGCCGTGAAACAATAACAGCAACCGACTGGCTGCGTATCGTGCCGATGTGAAAGGACAGGTTTTCGGTGTCTGACAGCAGAAGTCACTGACTCCATGTGGACGCTTGCAGACATGGGAGTTCCCCACTGTAAAAGATGAGGATGAAATCTACAGTCCTTGTTCATGCAAAAAGGCATTCTAAAGAAAAAACTCTGCGTACCTGTCTTTAAAACTGATGTTTTTGAGTATTCATTGGTCTTTAGCACAGTTAAGTTAGAAACATGACATCACATTCATAACGGCAACGTGCCGCATATCATGCCAGAAGTCAGTGACCAAGCACTGGTTCTCGACGACTTCAGAGTGAGACCGGGTTGCGTTATCTTTTTCTCTGTCTCTGTTTTACATCAGATCAGATCTTTTAACCAGCTGGAGTCAAGATGTTTGAGCTGAAACGTTTCAAAAGTTCAAATTATTCTTATTATAGAGAGAGAGGAGAAATTAAGCAGACATCCATTTGAAGATTGGAGCTCTAAAATATGCAAAAGGACACAAAACACAAGGCTTCTCAAGACAGCTTTCTTACTATGGGCTATTTCAGTGATTACTATTGATTAATTAATGTAAAGCTTACACTGACTGGCAGCCTGTTGGCTTAGTGGGTGTACAAAGCCTCTTGGTCAGTGAATGCTGGGAGTGGTAGTGTCGAGAGTGGACTGATGGAAGGATAGCTAATATTCAAAAATCTTTCAGATGCAATTCACTCACTTCATTTGAAGTAATACAGTTTTTAAGTGACGAGCACTCAAATGTTTTTACACAAAATATGAAACTACCGCCAGCAACCAACCTCCAGGAAGTCATCGCACCAAGCCAAGAAATGGTCGAGCACATTATCCCCTATAAAACAAGTGTCGTTTTTATACTGAGGTTTTTGTGCAACGTATAACATGTTTACTAGCGAGCTTTACACCTCGTTCTGTCTACGTATGCGAGTCAAGCAGGAAGTCCATTCATTCCTAGATCTCCAACGTGTCTGCGAAACTCCTCCATCTGTTTTGTTTTTCGGTTGGGAACTTGCCTTAAGCACATCGGAAAGTTTGAAGCTGTTACTGTTATCAAAAAGCGAGGTATGATATTAGCCGAGACTTGCCAGAATGGGCACAAACGAACATCACTGAGCTGTCTCAGCTTTCACCCGAATAACTGAAGCGATCATTGTAGATGATCTAAAGAGGATTCAAGTAACCATCATTCTTTCCTAAATCTTAACAATGTGATGCCAAACAATTTGATTACAAATCTGTAAGATTGAAATTATAAATGTGTCTGTTGTATGGTGACAGATGCACAATTTGTTAAAGAGGCCCTGTTGCAAGTAAATAGTACTTGGAAAATGTGCCAGGATGAAAATAAAAGAGCATTTATAGGGTCAATGTTGCTTGAAAGTTAGCAAACCAGGGGGAAAGCATTTTATTTCTTTATTGTGATATTACCTTTAAAAAGAATCTGTGATACTTTCTGACCTCTGCTACAGTTGGAATTACGAGTGGTGGTCAGTCTATCTGAGCAGACTATTGCAATTCAGTTCAACCACCTCACCTCATTGGTTTCTCACAGCATTTCATCTCCTGTCTCTCCAGTTGTCCTTCAGCTTATTGTCTCATCTCATTATTCTCCTCTTCACCAGGAGTCCGATCTGCTGTCATTGGCTCGCTCTCTGCTTCAGGCCTGGGCCGACCCCCTGGTCGTCCTGTCCACCTCTGCTAACACCCTGCCTCACCCGGCCCAGAGCACCATCTCCAACAAGATCCAGGAGCTGCAGGAGCACACCAAGAGCCTGGGAGACGGCCTGGATATCCTGTCTGGAAAGGTGTGTAAGCACGGAAAGACCATAGACTGTATAGAATAACAACACGGTCCAACTCCGAAGTCATCAAGAACCAGCACTTCGTCAGACACTGACGAAAAATCTGCGCAGTCACAAATACTGGGCTGCAAGCGGCCATCTGCAAAGGGGTCCATGCAGACCCTGTGTAAAGAGTTACGTAACTTTCATGAGCAGAAAACAGACTCACAAAGCGATAGCTACACTTATACTCTGTGGTTACACCATGGTTATGTTACTTAACCAACGTGGTCACTGTGGTAAAGACCAGTCACTAAAAGCAGCCACACCCTTAACAATGCAGAACTTCCCAGTTGACACCGGACGTCAGAAAGACGTTGGACTCTTAGGTCAGACAGACATTAAATTTTAGTTGGGTTTTGTTCTCCATACCTTACGACTAAAGGTCATGATTCTACATCAAAATGATGTCGGCATGAGACGTTTGGAAGACAATGGATTTTGGGTCACGTAACAACACAACTTAAAACCAACAAAATATCAACGTTATTCGTCGTCAGTGTTCTTCAAATTAACGTTGGCATTAGATGTGCAATTGAAATTCACCCAACGTCACAACCTAAATTCAAGCAGATATTGACTTTTAACAACATTCGTGGACAGCTGGGTTAGCCTTAAAGGGATAGTGCACCCAAAAATGAAAATTCAGCCATTATCTACTCACCCATATGCCGAGGGAGGCTCAGGTGAAGTTTTAGAGTCCTC
>NC_065523.1:38488939-38500134 GCF_006386435.1 Epinephelus moara
GGACTCTAAAACTTCACCTGAGCCTCCCTCGGCATATGGGTGAGTAGATAATGGCTGAATTTTCATTTCTGGGTGCACTATCCCTTTAACATTTAAACAGGTGAGTTATATATAAATTCAGCCTCTGTACAGTCGTCATGAATGTTGAAATTTGCTACCGAGACTAAACTGTTTTTTTTGTACCAGGCTGTAAACATGTTTATTTCTGCTGTAAAGTTTTAACATGGGGGTCTATGGGGACTGACTCTAGTGGCCATTAGAGAAACTGCAGTTTTTGTCACTTCCACACTCAGCCTGTTTTCCTGCTTGGGGAAGACAAGTCTTTGTTTTTTGCATATACAGTATTGTCATTAAAAACATGAATATAAAATGTGCTCATCTCCACCTCCCCTCTCCTTTCTCTCCCAGATGGGTCCAGCGGCTCAGCTCATCTCCTCACTGCCCTACAGAGGAGGCAACGACATCGGCCAGGACAGGATCTCCAAATTGGTCAACTTCAACTTCCTGTTGTCCTGCTTCCGCCGCGACTCGCACAAGATCGACAGCTTCCTGAAAGTCCTACGCTGCCGGGCAGCAAAACTGAGACCGGAGATGTGCTAAAAAGTGACGCAGCTCGCTTGGTTTTTCTCACAGCTTGTATTGTCTACCAACTGTAGATTAGCACGTTAGCAATCTGCGATCTGAGCTGATATTCTAATTACTGAGTAGCTGGCATTATGAGCCTTCAGGAGGTGAAGATGAGGAGGAGTTACATGACACACAAGAAATAATGAAGTGACACCCGTTGGTCATCATGGTGCACAACACAATCCTCAGTGTGAGGAGAAGTGCAAAAATATAATTAAATTTTAGGTCTTGTTGATTTTGAAACAGTTGCCTCGTAAATTTGCAAACGGGGGCAAAAAAAAAACAGCTTCCTCAAAGGTCAAAGGTTAAAACACAACTGTTATCTAGTCTGGCTAATGTGGACAAAACAGCTCACACACTTCCCCAGATGTTTCCAGCTGGTCTGGCGTTATGATCTGACCATACGTGGTCACAAACTGGTGTGTCATCGCTCCTGTGACTCCTTCTCGTCTTCTTCTTCTACTAAAGCTTTCTGTACTCGCAGCAGCAGCAGGTGTGCTCTATGAAACTCTTCAGTCTTCACACTGGGACGCTTACAGTGAAGTATAACTCTCTCTTCCTAACTGACGCTTGACTGATGACACACTGCAGCATTTGCACTTTAGATTAAACTTTCTTGAAAGAATTTTGAATGTGATTCTTATCAATTTAAATATTTCTTTGAAGTCTGCATATCAATAAAAATAATCTCTTGCACAGTGAAAGTCTTCGTCTGTCTCTTGTGAGCCCACCAACTTTATGAAAAATCAATATTTAATCATGAGCCACCCATTAACTACTGATCATGTGTTAAAGTGAACATAAGTGAACATTTTTCCGTTGAAAAGATCGTACTTGCACATACATGTTACAGCAGTAAGCACAAGTTGTGTTATTTTTGGCAGCACAGACTGTATAGTCCCATCTTTATGTCATTTTATATGAAACATTAAAATGAATTGACATTACGTCCTCATGTAGACCACATGTCACCCACCAGTGCAATATGACTTTGGAGAAATATGTCAAACACTGATCAGTATCGTCTCTCTTTTGACCCACAACTGAACAAATGATCAGAATTATAAAACAAATTTGGAATTTTGACACGTTGATGTTGTAGCCACATTTTAGCTGGTTGAAAAGAGGTCTTAGACGTTAGACTGAATATTAACTTGTTTTCCACCAGAATTCAACGTTGAAATACCAGTTGGAGCTCACTGGGATGTGTCTTTGGTTGTGCTAACTCAAGTGGTTACCACTGACAATGACATATGTTACATGAGACTGTCATGCCACCGCAGGTAAGCTAGCATCTACATCTTTCCACCGACTTTCTCAACAGTACAAAAATTTGTACAAAAAAGGGGAAAAACCCATTTAATTCATCCTTTGCTAAGCCCCGCCCCTTTGTTTTGAGCCATTGATGGTCAGTCAGACTGTTGGAGTGAGCACAGAGCCCGCTATCACTAACTGCACTGCACGACAAAATACAATCTAATAAAGATAAAAAAGACTGTCTAGTTCACTCAGTGTAAAAGTCCATGGTGCAGACAAACAGTCCAAGAATGAGATCTGACTATTATTATTATTATTATTACTGTTAATAATACATGGATAAACCAACGCGTTTTGACTAGAGAGTCTTCATCAGGGTGTCGATGACTGTGTCAAAGACTGTCTGCGCAATTCTAAACTTATCACAGGGAGTAGCTGTCATGCCCTAAAAAATAAGTGCTTGGGAACGCATGCGCGCCATGATGTTTGAGTGCGGCTGCTGCACTTCTACATTGAAAACATTTAATTTAAGGACAACAAAAACACAGCATGTGTACGACCCCTTATTGTTTATATGAGTTCATTTATGCTGTATGCACAGACCCTTTTAGGGCCAACGTCTAAATTAAGTCAGTTTGTCAGCTAGACAATTTATTCAATTAAAAAAAAAAATCAATTAACATTTTTTTCTGACATTTATTAGTACTAGTCCATACCCATTGGTAGCTTTGTCACCTTCTACCTATGCCAATCCTCAATGCCTATGTGCAGTTTCACATAGATTGACCACGTCAGTGAGTAGAAAAATGTGGGACAGACAGAATGACACACTGACAGTTTCTATGATTATGTACAGCATACCATACCATGACTTAGTCATACCAAACATTAGAAAACACCAACATTGGTCCACAGGGGGAGCCACAGCGATCGGTCGCATTTTAGCCATTTTGAAGCATTTTTCTGTTGTTATAGCGCCACCCAGTTGCCAATTAGAGTTAAATTTCTCCAGTCACCTTGAGGCGTCCTGTTCTACATATCTACCAAGTTTAGTAAAAATCCATATGGCGGTTAGGCCTAGATAAGAAATGAGCTCTCTAGCGCCCCCATTTTGTTTGATGGGGTCAATAATGGAGGGGTCCCCTCAGATTATGTGTGGTCATATGCCTACAAAGTTGCGTGGTGATGGGTGAAACCCTTGAGATGTTATACACCTTTATGTGATGAGCCACGCCCTCCGCAATATTCATTGCCTTATAGAAGCTCAGTTTTAGTAAGTTTTCCAACTTTTGCCAAGAGGGAACTTTAGATATTGGTCCCTAGATTATGTTCACCCAGTTTCATGCAGATCGCTCAAACTTCCTAGGAAGAGATCCATTTGAAGTGTTTTTCAAAAAATTCAAAATGGCGGAAAATCTATATAAGCGGAAGTTATGGGTTCTTGAGGCAAATGTGTTCCTCATGAGGAGAGGCATCTCTGTGCAAAGTTTCATGTCTCTACGACATACGGGGCATGAGATATGCCCATTCAAAGTTTGCAATTTCAATCGGTTGCTATAGCGCCCCCCTTTGGCCAATTGATGTAATATTGCTTCATTGGCATCCTCCCATGACCCTCTACCACTGTGCCAAATTTCACATGGATTGACCAAGTCAGTGAGGAGAAAAACATGGAACACACACACACACACAGAGTTCTTGTCATTATATAGTAAGATATTTCAGACTTTAAAAAAAGTCTGAATCAGACATTTTAACATTTTTTTTTAATGTTTTATCAACCTTTTTTTCTGACATTTTATTACTATATTTCAGATATTTCATTAACATTTATTTGGACATTTCATTAATATTTTTTTTCCAGATTTTATAAACCTTTTTCAGACATTTTATTAAATATTTTTGGACATTTATTTCACTTTTTTTTTTCCTGACATTTTATAAACAATTTTTTGGTGGTAATAATTTCAGGTGGTAATTGTTTATGTAATGTTCTCTGGCTAATGATAATATCCGCCCCCCCTTTGGTTGGGAACCACTGACCCGGGCCCCCCTGTGAGGCCTGACCGGCCCTGTGTGAGGGTTTATCCGTCACAACACTCAGCTCAGCTCTCAGTGCTGAGCCGCGCTGGAGGCGCACGGAGAGCAGAGCGGTAAACCGACACCTGTCCGCCACATTTACCTCCTCCTCTTCCTCCTCTTCCTCCTCCCTCCGGTCTGAGCCTGCAGGAGATCAACATTTCTCCATTTCTCCGGTTATGAAGAACAAACACAGCCAACAGGTGAAGACAGCGGCTCCGGAGCGACTCGACATGCCGAGCTTCGAGGTGACTCTCCAACAACTCAACGACCTGCTGACGGACGACAGCGGCTTCTACAGCTGGCCCACCAAACACTTCCATGAGGTCTACCCACGGATCTACGTCGGAAACGCGTGAGTCCATCTCATATTGTTAACACAGAGATATTACAGACATGACAGTGAACATGTTGCCCTGTGATTTAGGTCATGCAGCAGGAACCGTCTCACTGAGACTCAGTTTGTCTCTGACCGAAATGAAAACAATGAACCCAAACTCCATAATCCCTAATTATCATATTAGCCTACATGTTATTAATGCTGGTTTGACAGGACAGCTGCTGCACAACGATGTGTCTGAATGTGGTTATTAATATATTAAAACACAAAGCAGTGAGGGAATCATTGAAGGTATCATTTAAGTGCACTGTGTCTGTAAACAATAATGTTATATAATCACATATCCTAGAATAATAACGTGTGATCATTAAGGACTGACTGATGAACCCTCATTATGCTCTTTATGATGAGTCCTGTGAATATAGGTTATATATGTAGATGCAGTCTGAGGATGTGCAGCAGCAGCAGAACATGCAGTGAGTCTTGTTTCAGACAGAAGCTTGTTGAATTTTTGAAGAGATGGAGGGATGTTAGAAAATGGTAAAATAGAGCAGAGACAGGAGGAGGCAGAGATGGAGGATCCAAAAATAGCTCTGCTGATTAACCTCTTCGTGCCCTGTTGATTTAAAATGTCCCCACATGCTCCACATTTCAATATCTGCAGTTAACATGACTAACTCCCTGATAACACGAGGGGAGGCAGTCTGGGACGACTTAGGACAGATCAGAGACGCTGGGACAGAACATACATCTTTAAACATCGCTCTGTGAGGGCATTTTGGATTTTAGCAGTTATCTATAAGTTAGTGAGGCTGTTACCTGGAGTAATCCCCCAACATAATGCTTTTAAATCAATACCAACTTTATCTGTCTGTGGAACGACATTTAATTCAGTGTTAAATGAAAATGAAAAAAAAAAAATCCATAAATAAATATGCCTATGAAATAAATAAAAATGGCTATGAGAGATAAAATGAGACAACACTGACATTTTGTCAACACTTTTTTTTTATCAACACTTTTTTCTGACATTTTATTCATATTTTCTGGATATTTTAATAACATTTTTGGAGATTTTATTAACCATTTTTTTTCAGACAAATATTAACAAACCCCAGCGCTGGGGGTCACAGGGGGGTCGTGGCCAGGAGCAGAACCGGATCTAACCTGTGTAATGGCAGCAACAGAAAGTTTGCTGATCAGGCAGATATATTTATTTTCCCCAGACATTTTCTTTACATTTTTTCAAACATTTTATCAACATCTTTTTTGACATTTGAATGAAATGTTTTGGACATTTCATCAACATTTTTTTTGACATTTTAATGATATGTTTTGGACATTTTATCAACATTTTTTTGACATTTTATCAACATTTTTTTGGCATTTTAATGATATGTTTTGGACATTTTATCAACATTTTTTTGACATTTTATCAACATTTTTTTTGGCATTTTAATGATATGTTTTGGACATTTTATCAACATTTTTTTTGACATTTTAATGACATTTTTTGACATTTTATCAACCATTTTTTGTTGTCATATTTTGCTGAAACTGACCTTCTGTTAGTGGCTGTAGCAACTCTAATTCAGCCATTGCAAACCCCAGCAGGTGGGGTCACAGTGGGCTGGTGACCAGCAGCAGAGCCAGGTCTAACCTGTGTAATGGCAGCAACAGAAAGTTTGCTGATCAGGCGGGTGTCAGGTGCTGGATATTATGACATTTGAAGAAGCTTGAGAGTACGTACAGCATTTCTAAATGTGTTATTAGCAGGAGAAACTTGTTCATGATGCAGATTATTGCATAAAAAAAGATAAAAGTCGATCACAGCTCTTCAACATCTTCAGTATGTTGAGCTAAAAGAGTCGCCCTCTGTATGTTCCAGGCTTTCAATCAAATGTATGTTGTAAATATTAAATGTTCAGATCTAAAAGCTTTAAAAGCGAAACTCTTAGATGGGCTGTTTTCTCCAGCACAGTGAGTCATGGCTGTATATTTCAGGAGAGTGCCTCTTTTATTCCACCTGCCTGCTCTCCTGAAGGAGCCATAATGGACGGAGCAGAAACACTTGTGTCTGTTATGTCGGATCAAGTGTCCTCACACCAACGGGCCGGAACACCCAAATGCATCGGCACAGTTCTGTGAAGCCTGGTGAAGAGAGCACGCATCGTTCTCTCTGAGCTGAGGCTTTTTATTTTGATGTATCTGTCCTGGTTCCACAGTCTGAGAGCCTGACAGACTTTTTTTTTTTTGTGGAGGCGTGATGTTGCATTCAGTATTAGCTCGAGTTATTTTTAGCTCCCCACATCTAAAAGGCGGGAGGTGCCAAGTGGTACAGCAATCCCAGAGGTTCACAGTGAGAAGCAGCAGAGTGCAGTGCGTCTGTCTGACAGAGAAAAGGAAAAGGGAAAAGAATAGATAAGGATTTAAAACCAAAACTAAAATCTAAAAGCATGAAGCTGGTGTCTGTGGTGTAATGAAATGGATGCAGGAAGATTAAGAACATTTGTGCAGATACCCGTCTCCGAAAGACTGCTTTCATTTCATCAGAGACTGCTACCACAGATAGCCAGTTAGCTTGTTTTAGAGAATCGGCTATGCCAAATCAGAATTTAGTCACCTTTTTTGGCCAAGTGTGTGAACACATACAAAGGCAGTGATGGCAACAGCCATGGCGGAAGAACTATGTTTATGGGTTGTCCATCTGTCCATCTGTCCCATTCTCAAGAACATGATATCTCAAGAACACCTAAAAGGAATATCTTCAAATGGGGCACAAACATCCACTTGGACTCAGCAAGTAGAATTTGGTGATTAAAGGTCAAGGTTACTGTGACCTTGCATCCCTCTTATTCTTGTGAATGTGATATCTCAAGAAGGCCCTCAGGAAATTCTTCAATTTGGCACAAACATTCACTCAGATTTAACGATGAACTGATTAGAATTTGGTGATCAAAGGTCAGGGTCACTTTGATCTTGCATCTGTCTTATTCTCATGAATGTAACATTTGGGAATTTGGGAAAAAAAGACCACTTCAAAGGTCACTGTGACCTTGCAATCTCATTCTCGTGAATGCAGTATCTCAAGAAGGCCTTTGGGGAATTTTGTCAATTTGGCACAAATATCCACTTGAAATCAAGAATTATCTGATTATAATTTTGTGGTCGAAGGTCCAGGTCACTGTGATCTTGCATCTGTGTCATTCTTGTGAATGCAATATCTCAAGAAGGCCCTCAGGAAATTCCCTCAATTTGGTACAAACGTTCACTTGGACTCAGCAATCAACTAATTCAACTGATCCTGCATCTGTCACTTTCTCGTGCAGGTGATATCTCAAGAAGGCCTAAAGGGAATCTCCTCAATTTGGCACAAATGTCAACTTGAACTCAAGAATGAAATGATTAAAATGTGGTGATCAGAGTTAACTGTCACCCTGCATCCGTCTCATTCTTGTGGACACATTATCTCACAAACATCTTTGGAGTTTCCTTTAAATGTGGCAAAAAAACATGTCCACTTCAAAGGTCATTGTGACCTTGCATCCATCTCATTCTCGTGAATGTGATATCTCAAGAAGGCCCTCAGGAAATTCTTCAATTTGGCACAAACGTTCACTTAGACTCAACAATGAACTGATTAGAATTTGGTGATCAAAGGTCAGGGTCACTTTGATCTTGCATCTCATTCTCATGAATGTAACATCTCATGAACACCTTTAGCGAGTTTCCTCGAATTTGGGAAAAAAAGATCACTTAAAAGGTCACTGTGACCTTTCAATCTCATTCTTGTGAATGCAGTATCTCAAGAAGGCTTTCAGGAAATTCCCTCAATTTGGCACAAACGTTCACTTGGACTCAGCAATCAACTAATTCAACTCATCTTGCATCTGTCACTTTCTCGTGCAGGTGATATCTCAAGAAGGCCTAAAGGGAATCTCCTCAATTTGGCACAAATGTTCTCTTGAACTCAAGAATGAAATGATTAAAAAGTGGTGATCAAAGTTAACTGTCACCTTGCATCAGTCCCATTCTTGCGGAGACATTATCTCACAAACATCTTTGGAGTTTCCTCAAATTTTACAAAACAATGCCCAAAGGACACTGTGACCTTGCATCCGTCTCATTCTTGTGAATGTGACATTTCAAGAAGACTTTGAATTTCTCTCAAATTTGGCATAAACATCCACTTTTAGTCAAAGGTGAACTGACCAGAATTTGGCGGTCAGAGATCAAAGTACAAAGTCACTGTGACCTTATCCATTACATTCTCATGAATGTGATATCTCAAGAACACCTGGAGCGAATTTCTTCAAATTTGGCACAAACATCCTCTTGGACTCATCAATGACCTGATTAGAATTTGGTGGTGACCTGTGACTGTGACCTCAAAATTCAAGTTTTTGGCCATAACTTTAAGAATTCATGCACTAATTACGACACACCTTCACACACATGTCTAACAGGATCAAATAAAAGGTGTTTATAGAAATATATGTAAAAAACACTGATGACCAACAATCTGCAGGAGTTCGTTAAAGTACGACCCCTGAAAATGGCCAAAAATGCACCAGAATTACACATTTAATTCAAAATGGCTGACTTCCTGTTTAGGGTATGGCTCCTGACACTTTTTGTACGTCTTGGGACTTTACATGTGCCTAGAAACTTTGTACATGTAAGTGAAAGCAGCTGTAGGGGCTGCTTCGTAGAAATTTTATAGGGGGGGCGCTACTGAGCCATTTTTTTGCGCCCGAGCATGAGACCCTTAAAATATCAAATCTTTCACCAGTTGTGGTATGTGTGCAATGTTTCATGACTTTTCGAGAACCTTTAGGCCTTCAAAAATGAGATTTATTTGGAGGAAGAAGAAGAAGAAGAAAAATGACTTGCATTTCAACAGGGTCCTCGCACCGAGAAAATAAAACTTGGATACAAGCAGGTGAAATAAACTCTGTGTCGTGTATTTGTTTTGTTTACCAATCTGTTGCAGGTTTGTGGCAATGAATGTGATGCGTCTCAAGCGTCAGGGCATCACCCACATCCTCAACGCCGCTGAAGGGAACTCCTTCATGCACGTCAACACCAATGCCGAGTTCTACGCCGACTCAGGCATCATCTACCACGGCATACCAGCCAGCGACACCGACCACTTCGACATCAGCGTTTACTTTGAAGAGGCGGCAGACTTCATCGGGAAGGCGCTGGCATACAAAAATGGGAAAGGTCAGAGGATGACAGGGCCGAGGAAAGAACGTCAAGTAACACTAACGATACTGTACTTTATCTGTATCCTGCGAAGCATGTTTTGAATATCTTTGGTGTTCATATTTATATGTTGTTCAAATGGAACTTAGAACATAGGAAGTTGCGAGCACCACCTGGTGAACTCTAAGCTCTCGTACAATTTCCACCTACAATGCTGTGAATAAGAACTCAAACGTAATATCTCACATAACGATGTTGTGAACTTGGTCAAACGTGAACAGCTGCTTTTCTCTTCCTCTGCAGGTAAAGTGTACGTTCACTGCAGGGAAGGCTACAGCCGCTCGCCCACCTTGGTCATAGCCTACCTGATGCTTCGCCAAAACATGGACGTCCACACCGCTCTGGCCATGGTGCGGCAGAAAAGAGAGATCGGACCCAACGACGGCTTCCTGCGGCAGCTCTGTCGGCTGAACCAGAGGCTCGCTGCTGAGGGGAAGTTCTGGAACAAATGAAGCGGACAGACTGTCGACGTGAGAGAACAACAGTACGCCTAATTGCACATCACTTTCTTTCACTTGTTCTACAGCTTTAATGAGCCGCAGATCTGTGAGGGGGTGATCTGGAAGTGAGGACAGTGGACAGTCAAAGAAAGTCTGTCTCAAACAAAGGCTGACAGCACTGAGTGTATTGTATCGTACAAGATTACACATCTTACACAACCTTTTAACAAACACATACATACAGTATTTTTATTGTGCTCAAACACTGGTGATACATGTGCTGCTCATACAATGTAATGTGTATGTGCAGGTGCACTGCATTCACTGTAGTCTGAATATTACATTTATCTTCAGGTCAGAGTGACAGTAAATAATCAGTCAGCATTGTAGTCATGTCCTGTACTGTCTGGTGTCTTCCTGCTGCTCACTTCTCCAGAGAACTATATAAACATGTAGAGGAATTTAAATGTGGGAGCTGGTGAAAAACTAGATGGTGTAACTGATGTGATCCCGTCACTGCCTTCTGTCATCGTCTCCATCTCTTGTCCTCTGTCTTGGCTTTGTGCCCTCTGTCTTGTCTCACTCCTGCACACACTGCCAAATCTCTGTCCCAGCCGCTACCAGAGGGGATGTCAAGTGGACACTGTGATTTCTCATATTGAATCAGATATCAGGGTATAATATTTAATAAATGTGTTTAATACGCTTCAGAGAACTGCACAATCTGCGTCTAAAAGCCTCAGAGGTACGTCTCAGTGCAAAATTTGTCTGGTGTCTTGTTGGTGCTTTGTAGGAATTCTTGACACGATCTCATGCTGCAGAATAATTAAATTTTTATAGTAAAATAAAGTTGATCTGATGTTATCGGACCAGCAATAGAACAAAGGAATGGTTTGGCATTTTGGTATAGACCAGGGGTCGGCAACCTTTACGATTACAAGAGCCATTTTTGGCCATAAAAATGGAAAAAATCTGTATGGAGCCGTAAAGCATATTTGATAATGAAGGGATCCAAATTACCCGATTGCCTCACAGCAAGAGGGTTCCTGGTTCAGACCCAGGATGGAGGAGCCCCTCTGTGTGGAGTTTGCATGTTCTCCCCGTGTCAGCGTGGGTTTCCTCCAGGTGCTCCAGCTTCCTCCCACAGTCCAAAGACATGCAGGTTAATTGGTGACTCTAAATTG
>NC_065523.1:38500446-38505071 GCF_006386435.1 Epinephelus moara
CACACACACACACACACACACACACACACACACACACACACACACACACAAGGAAAACCGGACATTATCATCAATTTATAAACACCCCCCAGACGCCCCGGACAGGACGTGAAAAGTGGACATGTCTGGGCAAAAGAGGACGTTTGGTCAGACTACCCTACGAGGCGGAAAATTGGGCACCTCGGATCAACTCGCCAATCCGGCTCTGTGTGTATAAACGCTCGCAGCTTGCCGGCAAAACGGCCCAACATTCGCCGAAAATCTGGCAGTGTAAAAGGGGCTTATGTGTCAGCCCTGTGATAGTTTGGTGACCTGTCCAGGGTGAACCCCGCCTCTCACCCAGTGTCAGCTGGGATAGGCTCCACCCCCCTGTGACCCCAACAGGATAAGCGGTTATGGAAAATGAATGACGAGTCACCGCCATTGAGGTTTGGCAAAATTAAAAGGAAAAGGCGCCAGGTCGTAGACGTGTGACGCACATTTTAGTTGAAGAAATGTTAAAACATTTTTTTAGTTTGTGTTTTGTTTGTGTGAAATCACTTTAGGCCGAGAACAATGATGATTTTTCTGACAAAGCCACAGGGAGCCACTGTAGAGAGGATAAAGAGCCACATGTGGCTCCGGGGCCGCAGGTTGCCGACCCTTGGTATAGACCGCATCATCATGATGTCACATTAACAATAGCATCTTACTTTCAGGTAGAAAACTGGCAATTGATTTAAATTGCAGAGATAAATGAAATCTGCAAACTTGTTTATTTCTGTATTTCAACTGTAGTGTTTAAAGATAAATAGTTAAACACCAGTGGTCCGACCTGATTTTGCTCAATTTTGTTTATGTACTGTGTTGCTTTGCCAGCGTCTTTGATAACCCATATCTGACATCAGCAGCATAGAAGTGAAGCAATGTACTGCTGTGGACGGGTGCCACAGCAAAATGTATTTTCGCCACCTAAATCCTATGATAGTCAGTATCAGTTTAAGTTAACGCTGTATGTACCTTACACACCAACTGATTGTCGCAGAGGTTGACCAGCAACTCCCGTGTTCTGCAAAGTAAAACTACTGTTAATGTCAATTTTGATGCAGGACTTTTCTATCCGGACGTTATTGTAAACAAATGTTGTGATTCGGTCTGTTCACTTTCTTGCCGAGAGTCAGTTAAGAAGATTATCACTGTTACGTCTGTGTGGTAAATACGGCGCTAACAACAACATTGTTTTCTAGTTGGAGCCGCGCCTCGTTTTCAAACTGTATGGTTTGACTAAAATGAACAATGACAGCAATATAGTCCACGATGAGCAGCGCTAAAATCAACCTGCGTAGTTGTCCCTCCATTGTGACATTAGAAAGTGTCACATTTATCTTGCAAGTGTACTCTTCTTCAACGTTTGCTTTACTTCCTGGATTTTTCCCACATGGAAATTCTGACCAATCAAGAGCAGCTTTCTCACACAAGGCATTTGATCTGGTCCTCTTGTAAATGCTGCCGTGAGAACACGAACCAACTCTAGGCAATTATACAACTTTGGAACAACATGAGTCCCTGATTCAGACCAAAGGAGACCACTCTAGGGCTGACAGCAGCCTTAATGTCAGTATTGGAGCCAGTGCAACGAGCAAAGTAGCTACGTGGGTGTGTTGGAGGACTGTTGGAAATTTTACGCTAATTCCTGCTTTTAGTTTCCAGCTGTGATAAATAGAATAATTTTGGCGATTTTTAAAGAAAGCATGACGTTCAAACCCACCAGGGGGATCTGATGTTGAGCCAGTGCTTAAAAAATTACTTGATAACTTACCCCTGTTTTGCACCGCCCCCTCATGAGTAACGAACAGTCCCTGGAAGCTAACTGTCTGCTGCCGCTAGATTCATATTTATGTATCAACCTTCTCGTGGACAGTAACTCTCGGCAAGAACGCGAATCATGTCTCAAAACGTCAAACTATTCCTTTATTGTCATCTTTGGAAAATGATGTGTCACATTTTCGGATCAAACTCTTGAAAACCAGTGACGCCACTAAAACCTCTGATTGTAATGTAAACACTGCCAGAATGTGTGAAACATTAACAGGAACTTAAACGTCATTGGAAAACGTCTCAGTCAACACCTTTTGCACATTAGTGTGTTTACATGTGTGTGTTTTATATTGTACAGCAGCATGCTTTGTAATATACCTGTGAGCTGAAATGGTGTTTATATTCCCTTGTTAACACAGATATGTAAATATATATTTATTGTGTATAACTGTGTGCATTATGTGTCACAATGTGCATTATTATAACTTGTGAATCATCGTGTGCATTACTGAGTAGGATGTGATGTCATCGGTCATGTCAGTAGGCTGTCATCGAGTCTCACAGTTTAACTGCTGTTATGAAGTGCACTTTATCTAATGACACTGGTGATTGTTGTCGCTCTCTTTTCATACGTTGAGTAATAAACTGAAAATGACAAGAGTTTCTTGTTTGATTACTGAGGTGACGCTCGGCACACGCTGAGTTCCAGAGGAAATAAGTGGATTGTTTTCCTGTCTGATATGATTCCTCTAAACGGTCGTTAACTTCTGTAACTCTAAAGATTTAACGCTTAGTCTGCTGTATAAAGGCAGGGGCTCAGTTTCAGACTCACTGTATATACTGCAACAGGCAGCCAGCAGGTAATGTCTTACTGTTTTGTATTTTTAGATCTGTTTTTACGACAAAATTTAGTTGAAGAAATATAAGGGCAAAAACACAGAATCAACAAACAAAATACCTTCACCTTCTGCAACTTAAAGTCATGACCTCAACTAAAGTCAAAATCTAAGGAGTCAGTGCCGCGCTCAGCTCGGCTAGTTATCTTTAAGGGAGCATTTAGCAGTTTATATTTTCCATTACTAGATTTAGCTGCTGTCTCAAGGATGACAAACTAAATTACAGTGATATTAGTTTATGATAATGGATATACACTCACTGGGCCACTTTATTAAGTACACCTTGCTGGTACCAGGTTGGACCCCCTTTTTAATTCTTGGTGTCACAGACTCAACAAGGTGCTGGAAACATTCCTCAGAGAGTTTGGTCCATATTGACATGATGACATCACACAGTTGATCCATGATGAGAATCTCCCGTTCCAGCACATCCCAAAGGTGCTCTATTGGACTGAGATCTGGTGACTGTGGAGGCCATTGGAGTACAGTGAACTCATTGTCATGTTTGAGATGATGTGAGCTTTGTGACATGGTGCGTTATCCTGCTGGAAGTAGCCATCAGAAGATGGGTACACTGTGGTCATAAAGGGATGGACACGCTCAGCAACAATACTCAGGTAGGCTGTGGTGTTTAAACCATGCTCAGTTGGTACTAAGAAAATCTCCCCCACACCATTACACCACCAGCAGCAGCCTGAAGCGTTGATACAAGGCAGGATGGATCCATGCTTCCATCTGAATGTGGTTTTTCCAATCTTCTATTGTCCAGTTTTGGTGAGAAAACCCGTGTGAATTGTAGCCTCAGTTTCCTGTTGTTAGCTGACAGGAGTGGCACCTGGTGTGGTCTTCTGCTGCTGTAGCCCATCTGCTTCAAGGTTGGACAAGGTGTTCAGAGATAGTATAGTCTTCATCAGGTCTTTTAGTTTTCAGAGTGCTAGGCAGCTGTTTAGAGGAGCCCATGGCTGCTGATTGTTGGGACAAGGTTTCAGGAGTCAGTTGAAATGATCATCACCTGTCCTTTCCTAACGATGACTGTGAAGAAGCTCATTAAGCTCTCAGACCCTGGGAAAGTTGTCTGAGAGCTCAAATATCTTGAGGTGCCCTTTTTTCACTCTAGAATTGTACAAAACAAAATCAATATCTAGTTACTGCTCGCACTGGCTTTATATGGCAGTGTAGCAGAAGTGAATAAACTGGTGGTTAGTCAGCAATTTGTCCTGTAGAGGGAGCTGTAGGACTGATATAGATGCACCAGCGCTGAGATCAGCTGGGTCACCAACTCACTGTGCTTCAGTCAACATTACAATATAAATATTAGAGGCTTGTGCTGCTACAGCAGCTGTTCAGCATAATTATGTAACACTTTAATAAAACATACTGTTTTTATATTGAAGCAAATGTTGGCTGAGTAGTGTGACACTGTGTTTTTGGACATAGTGTTCACATACAGGATTTAAAGGGACAGTTCAACCGATTGTGCACACGAAGGTCAGTTTGTATAATGAGATCTTCAGGTTCTCTACACAATAATACACAGTCTGCTTTACAAACTGAGGCACTACTGGAACTTAGTGAGCATGTTGAATTCTGGTCTACAACATAAAATACATCATTAAACACCTCACTGTGAAGGAAAAAGGCCGTTGCTACCAAGTGGCTAAATGAGACGGCGTCATGACGCCAACACGACTTTATAGCTTTGTTCTGGTGGCGACATTAAAGGGGAACTAATGTTTTTTTCAACCTGGGCCCTATGTTCAGATCTCCTTTTGTCTAAATGAGTGATAGGATGTTCAATATGTGACATGTCTCCAGTATGAAGCTAGGGCTGACCTGCCTGCAGCCCGTGAGCGCGCGCTATATTAAATAATAGGGCACTCAGACAGCGTCAAACAACGTCAAAATACGTCCACTAAAAGTGCATTTTTTTCA
>NC_065523.1:38505456-38561562 GCF_006386435.1 Epinephelus moara
ATAGGGCCCAGGTTGAAAACAACATTAGTTCCCCTTTAAGTCATGAACCAAGATAGTGAACACAGCAAACCTCACAAATATCAGCAAGTTAACATGTTGCTGTTAGCACGTTAGCATTCACACTATCTGACACTATCATGCATATTCTGTTGTGGTGTTGACGTCACGTCATGCACCTGTGGTGTCGTTAGTTTATAGCCTCAGGTTAGCTCTGTACTTCTGGTGTTTGCATTGAAACTTCAATAATCAGTGAACTGGTGTTAATTTATGGAGATAATCTTGCTGAAAACAAAAGAACGTGTAAGTATCATAATCTTTTGTTTACCACAGGGCTTACTGTCTGCAATAATCTGAAATCCAATGGAAAAATCCCGCTGGCCTGTTGATGATGGACCCAGGGCGACGCTAACTTCTGTGACGGCCGACAGAAAAACGTTCTCCATGGGGCACTCTGTTATTATTATTATCATAAGCCCTGTGAGGCAAATTGTGATTTGTGATATTGGGCTTTATTAAAAAAAATTGACTGATTGAATTGATAACCAGTGCTGCATGACTTATATAAAACACAAAACAAATTTTGTTCAAATGTGCAGATTCATGTTTTTAAAAACGGTCGACATCATCAACGTGCAGACGATTCACCATCAAAACAAAACGAACATCACTTACTTACACTCCTCCACCCCCTCTGCTGCGTCCCTCTAAATCCCCGCCATCCTGCCAACGGCCTTTTTAAAGGAACCGCCTCCTCTCTTATTAAACGTATGTGTGTGTGCATGTGTGCATTCCACAGGTTTGAGCTCGATGCCGGGGCCCCTCGCCCTTGCCGAAGTTTTCCCTCTCATCTGTTTTCATACACGCTCTCTTTCCCTCTTTCTATCCCTCCATCTGTCTGTCTGTCTACTCCTCTCTTCATCTCAGTCCAGGTCTGACGCATGGAGTTGACACAAGGTCGTGTCTGTTAGGAGACGAGGGTAACTCTCTTACATAACACCAGTCTGCATGAATGAATCCATGGGGGCAGGGCAGCCATGTGTTTTTAAGCGTGTGTGTGTTTTGTGGGCAGTCAGGTGGATGTGTGTAATGCAGTATGACTGCACCATGCAGATCCTCAGAATCTGAAACAACTTGTTTCTAACTGGTGGATCAATTTTTAGCCTTTAAACTGAGCTGACCTCAGCCGTGGGTCAGTCAGTACAAACTCATGCTGTGCAGCTCAACATTGTTTAAACTGAAAGAAATTAATTTTGAATTCTAGCGTGGATCTTAAATTTACAAATATACCAGGTTGAATTTTTAAATGTGCAGAAAATGATGCACAAGACGTCTTCAATATTTGATGCAATCATGAAGCACTGGGTCTGCATGATGGTGTCAATGCTAACATGCTAACAACTTGCTGATATTGGTAATGTTTGCTATGTTCACTATCTTAGTTTAGCATGTTAGCATGTTAACATTAGCTGAGTAGCAACCCAATAGCTGGAAAAATATTGGCACTGTGTGTTTGTGCAAACCACAGATACGCTACATTTGTACGTCGTTATATAACGGATACGTAACAGTGCTGCTGTTAATGTGTGGTTAGGTTCAGGGCACAAAAAAGAACATGGTGTGCCGCAGGGGTGATGTTTCGTAAGCCGACGTGGAAGTTAGCATCACCACGGTTCCCTAGACAAAAATCCAATGGGAAAATAAGCTCTGTTCAGCAAGATAATCTTCACAATGAAGACCTTTTTTTTTGGAAGCGTAAATGAAATCACCAGAAGTAAAAAGCTAATGTTAAGCCCTTTTTAAACAGGAGTTGTGCAAATTTGCAGGAAAGCCCAATCAGTCTTCTTTCAGCATTGGCAGTATAAAAACAAAATCAGGGAGTGCAGCAAAATGCCGCCTACCTACTTTTGTTTATACATAATGTGCCTTTTTCGGGGCAATGGGGGGCGTGAGCAAGTAACAAGTAACCCGTTCCTCACCGTCCACGTCATCTGACGGTTAATGGCCTCTTCGTTTGCGAGGACAAGGAGGGCGCACAATTCCTTGTCTCCCCAGTTGCTCATCTTTACAGTGTCTGTCAGGTTTGTGTTTCCCTCTTGCTACTAGCTGCTTGCTAATTCCTGCTATCAGCTGTTTCCTGTTTATCCACCACCAGTGGCTCGCACGTGCGGCGTCATCAACAGCTCCTCCCACAAGTCATCAACAGCCCCTCCCGTTGCGGAAGGCCGCCTCGGTCTGTGTAAACTAAAAGATTCCACCAATATGTCTACCCTACGAGGCGGAAAATTGGGCACCTCGGATCTACTCGCCAATCCGGCTCTAACGCTTGCAGCTTGCCGGCAAAACAGCCCAACATTCGCGGAACATCTGGCAGCGTAAAAGGGGCTGTAGTCTATAAACAAACTTCACCACAGTCGCATGACTTAACGTCGCCAACACAACAAGGCACGAGGATGTTTAGCTCTCTCATTTAGCCACTTGTTAGCAACAAGCTAGCTTCAAGGCTTCAAATTTCACGAGTGCACTATTTACTGATGTATTTTTAACCGTAACCCTCGTCGTGGGCGACCAACAGACTGACCATCACCACAACTGTACTACACTCTCTCCTCTTGCACAGGGCATGATGGTGCTTGTTTAGTCATCATTGGTTGAACACATCTTTTCACGTGCATTGTTGGATACTTTGTCCACTATATACAGTATGATAACTCTCACTATATATTCGGACAGCACTACAAAATGGTGAACTCCTTGTATAGTAGACTGTAAGGTAGAAGTGAGTGATTTGGAACACAGCCTGTCACTCTCATGTTACGCTCAGCAAGACAGGGAATGAGCTGAGTGTATTTCCCTAACTGTGAAAATACTCCTTTAAGGGGAAAACTGGAACAAGAAAGAATAAAAGAAGAAGAAAATATTTATCTCAGATAACGGATATATCCATGATGATAAAACTGAAATTAAATCAGGTATACTTCAGTCAGCAACATGAATCAAATGGAAGCATGAGTGTTGAGTCTGAGCTTTTCTTTGTAGAGGAATCAACATGATGAGGAAGAGATGTCAGTGAATATGAGCATCATCAAAACACACTGTTCTATTTTTAGAGCTTTGCTGGAAGCACTTTTCCTTTAGTTGAGGGGAAAAATCTGTAATGGATGTCCCAGTCTGTCAATCTGAGTTTGTATAAAACTCTCCCTGCCCTGTGCGCACGCACACGCACACACACACACACACACACACACACACACACACACACACACACACACACACACACACACACACACACACGTGCATATGTCTGCTCTGTACCAGCTGTGCCCTTCTGTGTTTTTTGGGAGGGCTGGAGGGGGCGGGGTTGGTGCAGAGCCAAGCTGCTCATTGTTACATCATTACCTCCACAACACAAACAACAGTGAAACTAATGTGACATCGACTGCCTTCATGAGTCTCAGAGCTCGTAATAATTTAGTAGTCTATTTCCATATTTAGCTAAAGTGCACCACAGATAGATCACCCATTTAGACCGTGCACGTACAGCGTAATTACAGGGAGCACTACATCAGATAATGGCTTTTATTTCCACACAGATGAAGCAGGCGACAGAGACTTTTTATTTATTTATTTTTTTAAGATATTTTTTGGGCATTTTTAAGCCTTCAATCGATAGGACAGTCTTGTGTGAAGGAGGCAGAGAGAGAGGGAGTGACATGCAGCAAAGGGCCGCTGCGGCACCAGCCTTGTACATGGGGCGCCTGCTCTACCACTAAGCCACCGACGCCCTACAGAGACTATTTTGAAATGAAAGCAGTATCTAGTGTTTAGACTTTATTTTTACATCTTTAACTTGTTCTTTAGCCCAACACCATTTATCACTGGGATGTGCATGCCTCTGTCATTTTTTTCTTCTTCACATTTTTCATAAATTGAACTGAAAATCGAGCATACCAAAAGTCATTACATGAAATAATCTAGCTCCCTTTTCTATTCTGGTTTGTCTGATTTTTGTCAGAAATTATATCTGAATAAAAAAACATCATATTACCTGCCCTTTTAAATAAAAATCAGCAGGGAAGCTGGCATGTGAAGGAGTTCACTTAAAGCCCAACTTGCAGGTTGGAGACCATGGTGAATAAATGTGTAGGAAAATGATGTAGAAACTCGATTAAAACAAAAAACATAAACATAGACACACTACAGTGACTTTTGGGGTCGTTTTTGTGAGAGAATTTTGCTTCCGCATCTAAAAACCCACTAACCGGAAGTGACGTAGCGTAAGGGAGTCCAGCTGAGTTTGATTGAGTGTAACATTAATAAACATGGATCCCAGTACTAGTTTTGAGACTAAAGAGGTTGAAAATGTACATTCATATGCATATGACGGCCCACAGGCTTATAATTAGACCAGGAACAGATCAGGGTTAGGAGAAATAACGGCCACAGGAGAGAAATAGAGCTGTGGTGTGAAACTGGGCAGGTGTCTTGGTGAGCGACCAGCGTTAGCTAACGACAGCAACATTAAGTTTGCCATCAAGTATTAGGTTATAACAAAGCTACCAATAGTTCTGCCACTATTAGATAACTAATGCTACTTACCCATAACAGAAACTAATGCGCAAATATCAGCTTGTATCAGACGTATCTTGCTATGCGTGTTATAACTCCGCATTATGGTGTATTGATGTTCGCAGGAGAGAGAGAGAGAGAGAGATACGAAGATTTCCTGATAATGTTTTGTATGAAAGGTGCTTGTGGGGAACTGCCAGCCCATGTCCTCTGCTGTGGAGAGTATGTGCTGCAGGGAGGTGGATGCCTTCTGGGCTCTGGTGGAGAATCTGACCCCCAGACCAGACATAAGATGCCTCACACTGCCCATCAACCCTCACGCCGCCCGCTCCCGTCTCAAACACAGAGGCTTCCCTCCCCTCGCGGGCTCCGCCAGGAACATAATCCTCCTGTCCAAAATGAGCGCTGCACACACCGTGTTTTTGGTCACAGATGAAGCCGTGAAATCGCGCCTCTTCACCTGCACAAAACGCACCCAGGCACGAAAACTAACTCCACTCCTTTTTCTGTCCGGAAAACGGTGGACTCCATGTCCTGACAGACTCGAGTTTGTGCAACCTGCACAAACACAATAATTCGGCATAATCACAAATGGTGAAATGCACTGTTAACAATCGAAAAAATACTAACTCACAAGTTTACTACCGCTCAGACTCACTACCACCTACTACTGCGCACTGGACAGAGGAAGGGTCAAGAACGCAGAGTCCCTCTCGTGACGTAGTATCAGGCAATGTTGAAAAAAAAGCGTTTTTAGAAGGGGAGCTAAAAAGAGCCACTTTTTCCTCTGAATTTGTGCCCTTATGTCGTGTAAACCATAATAAAAATTTAACCTGCAAGTTGCACTTTAAGGTAAAAAAACACGGTGATATTAGCTTAAAAGAACTGATTTAACAGGACCTATTCTGTGTTTCCTTATTTTCTGCCACATATATGATGTAACAATGTCGGATGTTCATATTAAACATGGCTAAAGTTTCAAATAGTGAGGTAAACATAGGTAAAGGTGATCCCTGTGAGCAAAAACCTGACGTCAGCCTGTGACAGATTTCTTCACATGGTCGTCTGCTCCAGGCACACTTTACATTACATACACTGCTACATGTAGCTACATGCTAACATCAGGGAAACATGTAAGCTTTGTTGCAGATTAATTTTTTCCTAAATTTCAGAGCATATTCCTGCTGGAACATGTCGATTTTGGTTTTGAAGCTTTTATTGGTGTTTTATCACAGAAAAAAGCGCCACTACACTCCATTACAGTCATTCCCGGGCTGCAAGTATACACTCCATGTACACACTACATGCTAACATCAGGGAAACCTTTAGCCTTTGATATGGATCATTCTCCAGCTGGAACATGTCCGGTTGTGTTTAATAACCTTTATTGGTGACTTTTACTGGTGCAAAGTGACACTATACTCCATTACAGTCATTTCCAAGCTGTACTGCTTCTGTGGCTACATGCTAGCATCAGGGAAACATGTAATCTTTGTTGTGGATGTTAATGTCTCCAAAACTTAAGTTCATATTCCTGCTGGAACATGTCTGGTTGTCAAGATTTTGGTTTAGAAGCTGTTATTGGTGATTTTTCACAATAAAAAGCGCAGTTTTCCCCGTTACAGTCATTCCCTGACTGCAAGTACACTGCTACGTTTACCTGCATGCTAACATCAGGGAAACATGGAATTGTAGTTGCTGATGTTGTTGATTTATCCCAATTTCAGATCATATTCCTGCTGGAACATGTCCAGTTGTTTAGTGGATGTGATTTTTCACAGAAGATAGTGCCACTACACTCCGTTACAACCATTCCTGGCGACTGCTACATTTAGCTTTAGCCAGGAAAACCTGGTATCTCGGTTGCAGATGTTGCTCATTTCTCCTCAATATCGGATTTTCCTGCTGGAATATGTCAAATTCTAAAGATTTGGATAATTACTTTTTATTGGTAAATTTTTTGTGATAGACAGTGCTGCTATTCTCTGTTACAGTCCTTCCCCGGCTGTAGGTACGCTGCTCCATGTAGCGACATGCTAAGTCTTGTTTGAAGATGTTGTTAATTTTCTCCAAGATTTCGGATCATATTCCTGCCGGAACATGTCTGGTTGTGAAGGTTTTGGTCTAGAAGCTTTTAAATGTTATTTTTCATAGTCAAAAGTCATCTTCCATTATTTTCTGGCTGCAAGTACACTGCTACATGTAGCTACATGCTAACATCTTGGTAGACAAATTTCGGATTGTGTGGTTGCTGGAAAATTGTGTGGTTGTGCAGATTTTGGTTTGTTGGCTTTTATAGGGGATTTTTCCCCTGTACAAAGTGCCAATATACTCTGTTGCAATAATTTACCTGCTGTTCTGCTACATGTAGCTACATGCTAATGTCAGGGAGACATGTAATCTTAGTTGCAGATATTGTTAATTTCTCACAAATTTTGGATCATATTCCTGCTGGAACATGTCAGGTTGTGAAAATGTTGGTTTAGAAGCTTTTATTTGGGATATTTCATAGCAAAAAGTGGTGCTACATTCTGTTACTGTCATTACCCAGCTGTAAGTACACTGCTACATGTAGCTACATGCTAGCATCAGGGAAACCTGTTATCTTGGTTGCTGATTTCAGAAATTTCTTGCCTATTTTGAAATAATTTTCCTGCTAAAACATGTCCCGTTGTTTTAGTAGCTTTTATGGTGATTTTTTACGGTAGAAAGTGCCACCATACTCTGTTACAGTCATGCCCCAGCTGTACTGCTACATGTAGCTGCATGCTAACATGGAAATGTGTTACCTTGGTTCTCCCAGATTTTGGATAATTTTCTTCCCAGAACATGTCATGTTGTAAAGCTTTTATTTGTGCTTTTTCATGGTTGAAAGTGTTCCTATACTCTGTTAAAGTCAACTCCAGGTGCAACGATGGTGCAGGGACGCAGAGATATGGAAGACCTGACCATTAAAGTATGTGAAAGTGTTCTAGTAGAAAAAACCCTAAATACACTAATGAACCTGAAAAAGAGCATATTCGGGATGATAATCTCATGCAGCTGGACAAAGACAAAGTAGGCAAGTTGATATCAAATAATTTTATAATGTTGAAAATGAATGTCACATAGCCACAAACACGAACAGCTTTGAGCCATTGAGATGCCATTCTCTGATTGTGCCATGAATGATTTGTCACAGAAAACAAGACAAACAACAACCGTGCCCATTACAAACCCACGACCAGCATTATAAAATACACCATCAAACTCTCGTCCGGGGTGCTTCAACCTCATTCAGCTTTACATTCAACACTGTGCTGTGCCAAAAAATTATGGCTGCTTTGCAAACGGGAAAAAGCCTACTGCGTGCGGAGGGCCTCACATCATGTCGCTCAGATACGCTGATTCGGGCTGCAGGGTTGTGTGCTACTGCATAAAGTCACTGTGAAGGGGAGCTGCAGGGAGCAAGGAACCAAAAAACAAGAGAGGACATTTTCATCATGGGATTAGCAGTTTGGGACGTGGGGTCCTAAACTTTTCTTGTTGAAGGCACAATTACTTGGCCTGTATTAAAGTACACATGTGTAATTGCATATTTGCACTTGAGATCTGAAGGCCTGAAGAAGAGAACATCTCTCTTCGAAGCTTTCCTCGGGGGCAGGAGCACCATTTTTGATTTCTTTGCCATTGCTGATGATGTTCAAAACTGTAATCTGGATTTAAATGTTTCACTTGGCCAAACTACTCAATGCACCCCAACTCTTGTCCTGATGATGCATCAGTCCTCTCTTGGTTTGTCGGGGCAGAACACACGTAGAGATGGAATATATATCTGCCAGCTGATGATAAATACTCAAAGCATGGCTTCATATTTCATGCTATCAATTTCTTATAGACATAACAAAGTGCAGTAATTTTCAAACATGTTTTTATCTAGAGCCACAACATTGTTACAATGATGTATTGTACAACCTGAACAGATCCTGTAAGCATTTTTAGCAGATCCACTCGCCCTCTACAACACATTTTGAGTGTTTTCTTTTTTCACACGAGCTTACATTTCGGGAGCTAAACTGTCCCGACAAAAACTATTAAAGCTGCCAATTTTTATTCAAAAAAATTTGGGGCCACATTTTAATCTTCCTGAGACCACTGCTGGGTCCTGTTCCATATTTTGCCAACCACTGGTGATTCTCCTTGCTTGAGACTGATCACTCCATCTCCTTTACTCTGGCACAAAGCAGTACAATGAGGTATGAACAGTTGTATAAATCTCGATTTTTTTTTTTGGTTTCTATTTTGTGATATTTTTTTGTTTCTTTCCTCTTTGTATGGTGAGACTGTTTTTACCATGAAAAGCAATATTCTTGTCACAACATCAAGATTAATATACGGCAGATTCATACATCGCAAGATTTTGAGCAATCTAAAGGCTAAGAACAGGACGTTGGTGATATTTTTTATTATTTTTACTGACCCAGATCAGGAGTACGAGCAAACGCCCAACTTAGCAAGTGATACAGCCCAAGCAACTGTGGAAAGCAGGATTCAGGTTCATTCACTTTCAGTTCAACTAATTGGACGATGAATTTGGCAAAACCTTGGTTTACAATAAACTTATTAAACATTTCCCCCAAAGTACCCTATTAATTGTACTGGAAGTAGAAACAATACTATATGCATCCATAATGAGCTGTAAGGGACTGTCTGAAAATTATCAGGGAGGGAGGGTCATGTCATTTTTATTTTTGCTAAAAAGAACACCAATAATTTACATACAGTCCCCCAGGAAAACAAGTAATTAAAGTATTTAGTGACACTGTACTCAAAATGTGTTGTCGTGTGAGGTAAGCAAGACATGAAATATAATGTTTAACCTCATGCCAATAACTTTTGTACAGTCCCTAAGAAAAACAAATATACTGTAAAAATATTAGGTGAAACTGTACTTCAGATCTATTGACCTGTGAGGTTAGCTTGAGGTTTTGTTTTTAGAGGAAATACATCCCATTTTATGGGATTTTGGCCCATTGGTGCACAACATGAGAGCGGGAACAGAGACAGGTGTTAAAGCTAAGCAATGTGAATGCTAAAGGTTTGGGAAACAATACGTCAACTGCTTGTTAGTTGTGTGCAGAAAACTTTGCCGTAGAAATGTTAATAACTCGAGCGTGGGAGTGTTTGAGAAAACACAGTTTCAGTTCCTAATTAAGTTACAACTAATCGTTAGGCCAAAACCAAGAGGCCCTGAGCCTAGACTTGACGGTAATCTCTACTTGACAGTGAGAGTAATTTGTTTGGTTTACAAGCGGCCAGAATCTCCCAGCAGCTAGCTAGTTAGCTGTTAGCTTCAGCTCCTCTAATGGCAGATAGATGCCAGACTTAAGAAAATTCTTTTTTCTTGGAGAAAAAGTTTGATAAGGTAGTGGTGGTAAAAGCTAACAAAAAAGGCGGGAAAACTCAAATGTAGGCTTCAAAACTTGAGGATTTGTTTTAGGCAGTTTCTGAAGTTAAAACCACTGCTATGTTTATGTCACTAAACTGTTATACTTTGAATAACGCAAGTCACCTCATCTTTTAGACACCATCAGCAAGTAAGTGCTTGTTAAATTGTGTGTAGAAAGCTTGGCTGTAGAAATGCTAATTACTCAAATTGAAAATTCAATTGCAGTTCCAAATCTGTTACAATTAATCATTACACCAAAACCAATGGGCACTGAGGCTGAACTGACATTAAACGCTTTGTGATAGTAAGAATAATTTGTTCTGTTTACAAGTTGCCAAGAAATCCCAGCAGCTAGCTAGTTAGCTGTTAGCTATGAGTCCTCTAATGGCAGATAGAAGATAGATTTCAGAAAAATCTTGTTTATCAGAGAAACAGTAAAAAAAAGCATTATTATTAAGAAAAAGTATCATTATAGTTAAATTTTGGCTCCTTTAATACAATTGTAGGACCCAGAAGGAGTTTCCAGTGTATTGGCCTCTCACAGGAAGCGTTGGCGGAAGCTAACAAAAACGGCGGGAAAACTGAAATGTAGGCTTCAAAACTGTTTGAAGCCTACATTTCAGTTTTAGGTAATTTCTGAAAAATCTACACTTTAAATTGAAACTAATGCCATGTTTATGTCACTAAAAGGTTATACTTAAATGACACAAGTCACAAGTTGCCAAGATATCCAAGCAGCTAGCTAGTTAGCTGTTAGCTACGGCTCCTCTGATGGCAGATAGAAGTTAGATTTGAGAAAATTCTTGTTTCTTTGAGAAAAAAGGTATATGTTTTTAATAATTAATTATAATAATTAATAATAATTTTATGACCCAAAAGGAAGTATTAGCCTGCAACAGGTTGCAGTAATGGAAGCTATCAAAAAAGGCGGGAAAACCCAAATACAGACTTCAAAACTTTTTTCAAAGATTTTTTTTGTTGTTGTTGATAATTTCTGAAAAATCCACAGTATGAATGCAAACTGCTGCCACATTTGTGACACTAAAAGATTAAACTCTGAATAATGCAAGACACCTCAAATTATACACTGAAGTGCTAGAGATCCCGTGTGACCAATGGGCCTATTCCTTATAAATAATTTCATGGTGTTATTATGAATGTGTAGCACATCTGGTTGCAGATCATAACACCAGGATAAGGCAACTAAATAGTTTAAATGCTAAATCTGATGACATATCCTAAAAATTGAACAGCAGGCTGTATCACAGATCTATGCAGACTCATTTTTCAGCTAAACTGAAGGTGATTTGAACCCTGGCCCTTGGGTGACATTTGAGCACTAGCTACCACTGCACCAACGATGGTCTGAAAGTGCATATACAGCCATTTTTATCACAGTAAAGCATCAACACAGATAGACAGACATTCACTTACCAAGATAAATCAGATGCAAATTAATAACGGCATTAAAGAATAATCAGAGAGAAAAAAACATCTTTTTTTCTCTATTTTCAAAACAAAGTCACTTCATTTGTCCTCACACCACAAGTCTTTTATAAACATACTATATTAAAGTAAAAGGACTTATCAGTAGCAGTCTGTCACACGATCAAGGTTTTAACCCCGCTGGCAAACTCATCCACTCTAGAATAAGCAGAGCAACGAACACTTGGTGCACAACGAAAGCAACATCAACAACATCAAAATCAACATGAGTGTGGAACTTCACACCGTGTCTTTAATCGTACAATTTCAGTATTTTACATTCCACATGTGGACATATTCCTGCAGGGATTGTCGACTATCTCCACCAAAGAGTGCTAGTATGAGTTGGGGTAGGTTTCTGTGAGTGTTTGTGGGGAGGGAGGAGGGAGGTGCATACCAAGAGGACAGAGTGAAATAAATAGGGGACGGGGTCGTAAATTGGGGCAAGGATTGAAAATAACAGGAAGGAGAATGGGAACGTCGGGGAAGGGACGGAATGGAGGTGTAAGGACGGGAAAAGATGCGAGGAAGAGAGAGAGAGGATGCTGTTGACTTACAGATGTTTCCCTGGGTAAGTAATAAAAGTAGTAGAAGTATTTGTGGAAAAGGAGTTGCATGAGTTTTGAACTGCTTCAGAGTGGTTGTTATAGTTTTGTGCTATGCTGCAGCAGCAGAGCTTCAGAGCATCAAGTTCACATTTTAGTTTATTGTAAACGCAACATAAAACTTAACCCCTAAGTTTAATCTAAGAGACAGTTAGAGAGAGAGAGAGAAAGAGAAAACACAATTCTGTGGTCACGGTGCAGAAAAGACGGAGACTTTTGCAGCTCAGGTAGGGGGTGGAAAGTGGTACAGGGTGTGCAGGCAACTTTTGAGGCAACTGATGGGCCTCAACCATCGATGTGTTAAGAGACCTGGATACCATGTACGAGGCGGGGCCTTGTTCACTCCTACAAAATTTGCTCAGTGGCGCATGAAGCCAAAAAAGCTCTTTTTCTGTGATTGGAAATTACGCAGATGATGAGCGCTGCTTCCGTATCATTGGGCCCAGAGAGCAGGCGCGTTACAGCTGGCTACTTCCAGCTCATCAGTCAGCTAACTTCATTCATTCATTTCCGTACGTGCTTATCCTAGACTACTGGAGTTCACCAGCCTGTCGCTCATGCAGCATTTGAAGGTAACTGCAGGCATGGCTATTCTCAGCTTTGAATGTTCCAAAGTCCACCATTGACATTTTTGTCACGTCTATTTCATTCATTAATTTCCTGTAACCACTTCGCGGAGGGACTGGAGCCTGACACATTCACACCTACAACCAATTTAAAGTCACCAATCAACCTGCATGTCTTTGGACTGTTGGAGGAAACCGGAGCACCTGGAGGAAACCCACGCTGACATGAGAAAACATGCAAACTTCACAGAGAAGGGCTCCCCCACGCCAGGTTGCTAACCAGGAACCCTCTTGCTGTGAGTCTTTTTGGGCCCAATGCCATCACGTGACGGAGCCTGGGAGTTGCACTACAACTGTTTGGCCACTACTAAAAGTTGCTTCAATGCTGGGCTCACTTCCTGCGGCTGTTATAGATGGGAGGCATTTCCATCCAGCTTTGCCTGCAAAATTGCCTCATGTACCACCACGAGGCCGTGTTCAAACACACAGAGCAAATCCTTTTTTTTTTTTTTTATGTTGGCTTTAGATATTCCTCGTTAGAGTAGAAGAATGGCTTCTCTCATGAATGCATGGAGGGTTATGAAGCTGTAAAAGTTAGAAGGAGCTCTCCGTGTCAAAGGTTTGTTGAAGCATCTCGAGTTGTCGGTCATGCGGAAAACGTGTTGCCAGGTTGCAAATTAATACGCTGTCCCAAATTCAATCGAGTCAGTTAAAACACCATGAAGAGATCGGATTAAAAGCACTGATTGGATTTGCCTGCTGTCTGAACATAGCAGTATCACAGCGAGCAGTGATCTCCAGGTAAAAATGGCTTTTTGGTGAGGAGGATGGTGACTGACTACTGGTCTGTCTCTCTGCTATGCTGGTGCAACTGATCATGGCTGAAGGCAGTGTGCTCTGTGGTGCTGGTGTGGTTGTCTTAAGAGGACGGGGCGGGGAGGATTTCTCCAGTGATCATTTGGCTGAAAGATAGAAAGAGAGAGAGAGAGAGAGACAGACAGACAGACGGAGCAGCTGTGCTGCCAGCTCAAATCTTAGATCTCAGTTCATGGAGCTCTGTGGACCTGATCTCATGTTTGTTCTCCCGGAGCAGGGAAAAGTGAGCGATGTGTTTCTGCTTAAGGTACTTCTTGTGCTATATGAAGTGACTCAGAGGTATGCAAAAGGTGGGTAAACTTTGAAGGTTAGTTGGTGGTCTCCACAAGGCAAACAAGCATTATAATGCAATATGACGTCAACTGCAAACAATGCATAAATATTATTGTACAGATATTAATACAGCTGGGTAAACTGACACCTTCTGCTACATGACTGGTCAGACGGATGACGGATCTGATTTGAGCTGGCAGCGTAAACTCAGCCGCTGATAGCTCTAATGCCACAAACAATAACTGCAACATTTCTATATATATCTATGTCTATAAATATATGCTTCTGTATACTGTATAATGTATATTTGTATTACCGACCTCAGGGAGGCACATTAACATGTCAGGATTACTAAGCCAGCGGTTCCCTGTCTGAGCCATGACCCGGTTGCAGCATGGCTTTCATTCACAGTGATAGTGAGCAAAGTACGGTACAAAACACAGCAGGCCTGGAGGTGGCGGGCGTGAAACTGTACTGCTTGATCATCCTATTGCTGTGTGTGTATGTGTGTGTATGCTGCTGCTGCGAGTGTGTGTGTATCCCTGTATAATCAGTGCTTATGGTTCTATTTTAATACCCTGCAACGTAGAGCGGTAACACTGAGAGCGGCGGCGCCTGAAGGCCATGTCACAGTCCTTCTTGGTTTCAACAGAGATGAGATAACGGAGAGTGTGTGTTCTTGTGTTTAGAGAGTATTGTTAAGACAGGCGGGAACAGGAAAGATGTGGGGGGCAGGGTTTAAGAAGGGGTTCAGGGCTACTAAGGGATACAGACATTGTGGTTTTAGTGCAACAGAAAAAAACCTGATAGTTACTTGTAGTGGATGGCATTTGGGATATGGTTGGTGGAGCTTATTTCAGCAGTGTTTAATTCATATTGTAAGTTTCTGGGATAGGACAGTCGCTCAGAAAGTCTCTGCGTCCATTTCTGCTGCGACGGCGAGGGAAGGATCTGGAGATGGACTGAATGCGCGAGAACAAGGGTCCGTTTTTTTTTCGTGTGGCGGTTTGCTGTTGGCTTGGCCTGAGTCACAACGCTGCGCACCACAGTCGCTCGCTCGCCGTTTCCCTCCCCTCGGCCGGGATGAAACCATATCCACAGGCGAATACTGCTGCTGACTCACTTGCTGTTTGTGTATCTCCCAGTCACCACCCACAGTAGTCCGTTGGCCTGACCCATCGGGCCAAAATGGCTTCCACTGGAGTCCCAGCTTCCAGCTGTCGTTGTCCCACGACAGTTTCCTTTAATCGGCACGCTGTGACGTCACAAATTCACCCCTGCCCTCGTTGTCATTTCAGGTTCCTGAATAAAAACAGAATCCAAAGTGACTGTTGGTCCCTCGTGGTGTGTGATCAGGATGAAAAATGGGAGGAAGTCTGTGTGTCAGCTGTCAGATGTTGATCCCGTTTTAAAGACCTGCTGCTGGAGGAGTCAACGAGTCCATGTTGGCAATTCGTGTGTACATATATATAAATATCTATATTTATATATGTGTGCATGTCGGTGTGTTGCAGACAGACGGGCAGCTGCACTGAGATGAGAGGTGAGGTAGAATCTGTCGGTTACAGGCGGGACTTGAAACAGGTACGGGTGACGGGGGGAGGCCTGCAGAGGTTAGTGACGGCATCCTCTCCCGCCGCCGCCACCATCGCCCTGAACCTGGCAGGGAGGTGAGGAGGCGGGGCTACGGTGTGATTAAGAGGGCTCCGATGAGAGGACGCATACGTACACAGAGAGACAGGAAGTGAGGTGCAGCCCAGTGGTTATTTCGGAGGAGGGAGAGATGAGCAACAAAACAACTGAGGTAATACGTCAAAAAACAACTGGGTGTAATATGTGTGAGGTAATGAAGACAGGAGGTATGTGTCGGAGAGGTATCCTAGCGATATATTTATATATATATATATATGTATATATACACACACACAGCATATACTGATACACGGTGTGTGAGTACTATAGAGTATCTCTCAGTGTTAATGAGTAACAGGATGCAGTATTTCAAGTCATGTGTTGTCATTTGTTATGAAGTAAGTTTGTATTTGTTACACTGTAAAATAAAAGCAGTGGAAACACTTTGTATGAAGCCTGTAGCTGTAATTCACTTTATTATCTGAGCTCTGGTCTCGACCCTTTTTGCATGAAAAGGCGAAATGTGTTATTAATCTGCTGTTAATAGGAAAATATTAATCATGGCAGCTAGTAGTGCTTGCTTTGTTAGCATGTTAGCATGATAGCGTTGAAGATATTCAAAATAGTATTGCAGAAAGTGAAATTCTGACCTGATGAAAGAGATTACAATTCATCCTCCGAGGACGTGCTTAAGTTAGCACAAAGACTGGCAGCAGGGGGAAACAACGAACCTGCAAACCCACAATTTGTAGTCCACATTTTGGACAGAGCAAGGGCTGGAGCACCATGACGCAAAATACGCAAATTACGCAAGTAGTGCGGTTTCCCGTCATACGCGTTGAACAATCGGAATTTCAGCAACCAGTTTGCACCAAGATAGCCAATCAATATTGACGCTGAGGACGCACCAGTGGAAGTTAATTTATCGATTCAGCAATTTTATGTGCGTATGATGCGAGTTATTTGCACGTATGTAGCAAGTCAACACAAAATATTCTAGCGTGAACTTGCATGACTAACGTGAGGTGAAAATTTGCATCCGTTAGCTCGTGCTAACCAGGCAAACACTAAACTGATTGTTTGCCAGGAGGGGAGCAGCTCCAGAGACGGACATTGACTGCTGTGTATAACCTGTGTAACGGCAGCAACAGAAAGTTTGCTGATTTGGCGGGGAGTCAAAAATTGAAAACCAAACACCTACCCAAATAACAAATATCTGCCTGCTGCTTCGCTATTGATTTGCAGTGGACACCAGAGAAATAGACACAACAAGGGCCGAGGAGAGAGCCTATAGTTTTGTCTGACAGGTGTTTTGTGTAAATGACTCATTGTAGGTAAGAGCTTCATACAAAGTGTTCCCACTGTTACTTCTCCTAACACTAGAGACTGAAGACTGCATGGCTTTCTCAACAGACTACCAATAAATGTGGAAATACATTTCAGGACATGAGGTAAGAGCGTCGGGGTGTGTTTTGTGCCTCTGTGTGGACGTGAGAGAGACGGAGAGGTCAGTACGTGGGGGAGGTAGGTTGACAAACACTCACGGGGCCTCGGTGGGCTGTGGGCTGTGGGCTGGGCTGCACGGGCAGACGGAGGACGCCATGTGTGGGAGATGACAGGGGCGGGGGGTCGTCTGAGGAGCTAGTGGTCAGGTCCCAGAGATAAAAACAAAACGACACTTTGTTGAGGTGGGTGCTGGAGGGAGTTTGCAGTAGTGTAGAGTACAGCTGTTTGTCCATACAGGTGCAACTGGAGTTAACAGGTGAGGTTTGTGTTTGCATATGTTTGCACTGTACGCTCATGGCAGTGTGTCTGGATCTGTGTGAATACCTGTGACTCTTTATATAGCTCTGTGTGTGTGTACCTCTCAGACTGACAGTGTGTTTCTCTGGTGAAGTCGGTGTGTGTTTGCTGGTGGCAGGTGGTGGGTCTTGAGAAAAAACGGGACAAAAAACAAAGTTTACAGGGCACGTTCCCACTGAAGAAAAAAAAAAATCCAGTTTTTCTTCTCTTGTTCTTCCTCCTCACTTCCTCTTCCCCCAAAGCCTCCCCAAATTTATTAATTAGATCCGAGTCCAGGGTTCTTTGAGGGGGTGCCTTGGTGTCAGCGTCCTTTAAGTCACACGTCCTGGTCCGCAAAGACCTCCAGGAAGAGCGGGGGGAAGAGTTCGTTGGGACACTCCACCTTCATATGGAGGAAGCGGCTGGCGTGGCAAGCTCCGATCATGCGCAGGTCCGTCACCTTCATCAGCAGCTTGGGCCAGAAGTGGGGAATGTTGTGCTTGCGGTAGTTGATGTAGTGCTCGAACGCCAGCAGGTAGGCCTCTTGGCACTGCTCGATCTTCTCCACACTGGTCAGCCCCGAGCGGTCTGCGGCCAGAAGGAAGAGAGGAAGAGTTAGGTTTGTTTACATTGCCACGTCACGTCGAAGCGGAGAGTAACTTTCCAAAAAATCCAAATATCAAATCAAGTTTATTTATAAACCACGGTTGAGCAAAGAGCTGTTCAAATTAAAAGAATTGCACACAGATATATGTTAAAAAAAATACTAAAATACTAAAATATTAAATCCACTAAAAGCACCAAAGGCCATTGAAAACATGCACATTTTAAGATTTGTCTTCAAAGTGTTATAGAGGGGGGGTTTGATTGAGAGTGGAAAACTATTCCAAAGCTTTGGAGCAGTGACTGCAAAGGCACGATCTCCCCTCACTCACCAGCCTCCATCATGGGACAGTTAAAGATGGTGTTCGGAGGATCTGAGAGGTCGTGAGTTGGAGTAGAGGCAGAGAACTTCAGCCCATGTATGGCTATAAAAACAAGAACCTTAAAATCAATCCTGTATTTGACAGGTAGCACTGGTGTGATGTTGTCTCTTTTGTCTGGCTCCAGTGAGGAGTCTCGCTGCAGCGTTCTGCACCAGCTGCAGGACAAAGATGATTGGCCGACACCCAGGTACTGAGAGTTACATTAGTCCAGCCTTGAGGAGATTAATGCAGTGGATACAGTCTTCAAGTCATTGTGAGACAGGATGGACTTTTAGGTGCCTTTTAGAGTTGTACCGATACCGATATCAGAAATGCCTCCGATACTGCCTAAAATGTGGCATCGGGCATCAGCGAGTACAGCCTATGACCAGTCCAATACCACGTAATGCCTCATTCACATACGCACACTACACGACTTTTCTGCCCGTTACAGTCACTATGTCACATTACACGATTGTGGAGTCATAAAATCGTGCCGTGACTTGGCCGACAGACATGACACACTACACGCTGGTACTCACCAATTATCTCCGGTCGTCTCTCACGACGGGTGTGATGTCATCACGTTATTCTTGTCCTACCTTTATTACTTTTACTATTATTCCAGTCACTGTGTCTGTTCATGTGTCAGCTGAAGTGTTGTTGTAGTAACGTGAAAGCGCCAGCAGACGGCAGGAGCTCCATTTGAAGCACTGTACGCAAACATAAAAGTCACTGACAACATGTTCCTACAAATGTTTCACAATAAAAGCCTACTTAGAAAATGGAGGGATTCTCTCAGCCGAGGTTATAAGGGGCTTTTAATTTGAAACAAGTTCAGGAAGTGTTGAGTTTGAAATGACGGCGCGACAATTCATATCCCATCCATTTTTATTTTACGCGCTGGTATCGGATCGGTACTCGGTATCGGCAGATACCTGAGGTTAAGGGATTGGAATCGGTATCGGGAAGGAAAAAGTGGTATCAATACATCTGTACTGCCTCTCACCACAGAGTTGATTTGTTTGTCGAATTTGTGAGACTCCTGGCATGGGTGTGAACGTATGATGCGAGTGGTCAGAAGTGGCTGGGGACGCTGTCTGTGGTGTTTTAATCTCTGCTTAGTTAAGGAGGGATGTGACACAGGTTAGACCCGGCGCTGCTGCTGCTGGACACCAGCCTGCTGAGACAACTGCTGCTGGGGGCATTGCGTGGTTCTCACCATGATGAGGAAAAATGATCCTGATGTGTAAAAGTGTTGATAGGCATAAAACTCCCTGTTCTGACAGCAGGTTTGACTTCAGTGCAAAGAAAAGATCAGTTTGTTGTTCAGGATTTCACACACACATTCATTTACTTGTTGCGTCCCGCCATGATGACAACATTTACCACCAGGGTTTATTTTTGGACCGATGGTGGAATATATCTACTGTTTGTTATTGGCTGCACGACACTTTCGGAGCACAGAGCGTAATCTGGGCACAGACGGAGCATCAGAACACCAGGTGCAGTGAAACTCATCCATCGATCTGATCAGCTCTGATTTGGATCGACTGATCAATTATCCACCGTGCGACTCAAAACTACACAAACTGCAGCTGTGACACAAAGGGACACGCCCCCTCTGTTGTCAGCTGCTGCCACAGAGGCTCTGATCCAACGGGAAACACTGTTGTTTATGTGTGAAAGTAAAAAGTGAAGCAGTTAAATGATCTGAGCTCAGAAGCAGTGAGGCCTTCACTGTGTTGGTTATTAATATTTCATTCTGTATCTGCCAGGATGTTTTATTCTGAGCTCAGGAAACTCTGCCGACTGTAAAGAGCCTCTGAAAAACAAAACACTAAAACTTGAGTCACTATAAATAAATGTTATAAATGTTGCTGACGACACCAGAAAAAACAGGAACGTGTTAGTTTAACATTGAGGAGTCGACACATGCATCATGATGACATCGTTTATAACTCACCTGAGCTCATGAGCAGCACGACCTGCATCAGCGCCACCTCCGAGTCATCCAAGTTGAACTGAGCCAGGCTCTTGCCCAAATCAAAGATGGCGTCCGACACCACTCCCAACCCGCCGTTCTTCAGCTGCTCGCGTTTCACGGCCATCTCGCCGTTGAGCGTCAGCGTCTCGCTTTCCGGGTCGTAGCGTACGGCGGCGCGCAGCGACATGATCTCCATGCAGCAGCCTTTCAGCAAGATGATCTGGTCTTCACACGGCAGCTGGACAACAACACGTCAGGAGACAAAGGAATCACAGGAAGTGACATCAGCAGAATTTCAATCAACTTGAAAACTCACCAACTGGTGAAATATGCAAATGTTGCATTAATCAGCAGAGGTGAAGAAGAATCGAGTTTAACGTACAGTAAGATGAGGTACAGCGTGGTCGCTCTTCTCTCTACATTAATGATTTTGCGTTTTCTATTCATAACAAATCCCCTGCTGCACGTTACATAACTGGGAAGCCCCTACAATATACATGATGGCTGCACTCAGTAAGGTGGAACCACGGGAGAGAACACACACACACACATACACACACATACACACACTCGCACACACACACACACACACACACACACACACGTCGTCCCTGTGGAGAGCATATCAGTGAGCGGTGAGTCATCACATCATCCAGAGAGGGAGAGGTGGGAGGATGAGGAAGGCTTCATTATTATTCGTTGTAATAAGAGCTGACGAGGAGCCTGACAAACGCTGCAGAGGGAGGAAGTGCCCCGTCAACGGATTCTTTCAGGTTAACAAGCTCGTTAGCTGGTGGCTAACAGTGTTCATGAGACGAGTCTGGAGCGAACGAGGAGAAGCTTTTCCTCCTGAGGCTGCAGATATACTCTTTGACCATGCATTCACACAGCGACAGATTCACACACACTGAACGTACCTCCGAGAACATGGGCAACTTCTTGGCAAAGTCAACGACGCGCGTGATGGCGGGGGTCATGATCTTGGTGAACTCGCTGAAGGCTTCCAGGTCCACTTTGTCCCCGTCAGACGTGGACACCATCGGGCCCTGGCCGATATCATCCGACTGGAAACAAGACATCACAGGGTTAACAGAATCGTTCGTTGTTAAAATGTCAACAATACGGTTTAACAAATGAAGCATGAGCTGCAGCTGAAAGCTCAGACAGCCTGTGAGTTTAGATTCTCTTCACAGTTTACAGTTTTTAAATGGCGACCTGAAACACTGAGGAACAGGAGAAAACTCTGAGAGCTTCACAGACTCGCATGGAAGCAATTTAAATAGCTCTGCTCTGTTAAAGACAGTACGAGGAGTTAATTAGCGGGCGGATTCTTGCCTGTGTCTAACAGGGTAATGTAAAGATAATTAGATGAACCATGTTGCAGCACAATTTGGAAACACAGAGTCAGTTCAGAAGGCTGTAGCACTGGGAACATGCTGCATGAATACTAATGTGAATGCAGGTATGGAACAATATCCTGTTTTGAATTTAAGAGCTTTGACAGACAGGAAACAGCTTCAGGCGACGGAGAGTCATTGTTAATCACTGGAGGGAAACTCAGGGGTCACCGGCAGGATGTTATGATGATTGACGGGAAACCGAGGAAATATAAAACAATCTGTGACATCTATAAAATCATGTGCTGACATTAAACAGTGACGCAGTGTTTATAAGATAACAGACGGGACTGTACGACTCCGTTCTGTCTGCTGTCAGTGAGAGCTTTAAAAACTGCAGATGGTGGATTCACCTCTGAACCTCCAACAGGTCTCACTACGGTCTGAACCCAGCTGACGGTCCCTGTTAGTGGGTGAACAATCCATCGCTTGGTGAATTCTGACAGGAAGAGCCAACATCGAAGGATCAAAAAGCGACGACGCTATGAACGCTCGGCCGCCACAAGCCAGTTAACCCTGTAGTAGCTCTTCGGACACCTCCTGCTTAAAACCCAAAAAGTCAGAAGGATCGTGACGCCTTGCTTTCACCATCTGTATTCAGACTGAAAATCAAGATCAACCGAGCTACCCTCCGTCAGAAGTGTTCGGGCACATCCAACTAATAGATGGCCCACCTTTTTTGTGCAGCTATCCGAGCGCTTTGAGTTGAAAATCTCTGAACTTCTCAGAAAGACACCGGTGATGTCACTGCCGCTTCTTTCAAGAGGCTGCTGTCGACTGTCACAGCAAACACAGAAAGAGCAGATCGGCTGGCGAACGCTAGATGTTGCTGCTGAGTGTTGTACTTTTATCAGCGTTCGCTTTGTCAGCTTGATGTTGACTGTGTAGTCAAGCTTCTGCTAATATAGCTTTATGTTAGCGTCCTAGCTAACGTCAGTGTCAAGGTATTGTTGTCAGAAGCCCTTTTTAAATAGGAATTGTCTTCTTTCAGCATTGGCAGTATAAAAACAAAATCGGGGAGTGCAGCAAAATGCCGCCTACCTACTTTTGTTTATACAGAATGTGCCTTTTTCGGGGCAATGGGGGGCGTGAGCAAGTAACAAAACGTGTAGCTCAGCGTTTGACGTAAACAGTGACGTGGGAGGGAAGCCGCGGCTGGTCAGTCCTTCGGTGATTCTCTCCTAAGTCGGCCCGTCCTTCACCGTCCCCGTCATCTGACGGTTAATGGCCTCTTCGTTTGCGAGGACAAGGAGGGCGCACAATTCCTTGTCTCCCCAGTTGCTCATCTTTACAGTGTCTGTCAGGTTTGTGTTTCCCTCTTGCTACTAGCTGCTCGCTAATTCCTGCTATCAGCTGTTTCCTGTTTATCCACCGCCAGTGGCTCGCACGTGCGGCGTCATCAACAGCTCCTCCCACAAGTCATCAACAGCCCCTCCCGTTGAGGAAGGCCGCCTCGGTCTGTTTAAACTAAAAGGGTTCCACCAATATGTCTACCCTACGAGGCGGAAAATTGGGCACCTCGGATCAACTCGCCAATCCGGCTCTGTGTGTCTAAACGCTCGCAGCTTGCCGGAAAAACGACCCAACATGCCACCGCTTTTCTGCCGAAGCAAAACGCCCCTAACTTCTTAATGTTTAACAAAGGCTGAGGTGAGGTCTTCAGTGATGTATTAACCATTCAGCATGTCATCATGCTTTCATTAAATTAGCACTCTTGCTGAACGTGCGTCCTGCTGGCCATTGTGCAGGCCTTCGAAAATAAACTGGATGACCTTTGTGCCGCTTCAGTTTCCAACAGGATCCTTTAATTCACTGACACTTGGCTAAAGTCTGGACACAACATTCAATTTGTCAGTCTGACAGAGCAGAGGACTCTGGGAGAGAAGGAGAGGAGGCGTGTGCTTTACGGTGAATGAGGACTGGTGTGAAATTCAGAGTGTGAGCTGCTGTCCTGTTCCTGCTGGACAGTTCAATCACTCCACAACCAGAAACCATTGATTACCAGAACCATCTGGAAACATGGACGATTGTAAAGCAGCAGTCAAAGATGTAAGAAGACGGACAAAAGGACTAAATCACAGCTGAAGAACCACATTTCACTGGTGTTGTACCTTGTATAACCTAATGTGACGAATAAAAGATTGATTAACACTCATTGATCACGATCCGAGCTGACGCTGTGTGACGCCACATCGAGCTGTAATAGAGCTGATATCGTGTGGTGTGAACCCGACATTAGACACAGAAACAATGGAAAATGGAGTCCAGGTTGAAAAATACAGAATCTTCCCTGTTAGTGTTTTGTCCGATGATGCAAACTCCAGATTTTGATTTCAACAGATCATACACCAGTGAAGTTGATGTGCCAACAGACAGTATCAGCGCTATGATTGTCTTCGCCTGCTGCGTTATTCGCTCCCCAAAACAGAATCTGTTCTTTTCTCTTTGGCGTTCTCACCTTGGACTCACTGCCCCCCCTCCCCAGACCTTCAGAAACCGTATTTGACTGTAAAAATCGTCTTTGACTTCATGGAACGGTTGCCTGGTAACTGTCACCTGACCTTTGTCTCAAGGTAGCCATCTGTGGTGGAGCCACATGCATCTGCACGTGGCGACGACGCACTCAGGAGAGAGTTTGTGATGAAAAGAGACTGTCAGAAACGCTTTCCTTTGAAAATGAAAAGACGACGCTTCCTTTCATGTGTCGGGTATTTGATTTGTGAAGTGGAAACATACCAAGGACCAAACATTTTTGGATTAATGAGTCACATAAAAGAAGGAATTAACTACTGTGTGCATACTGCCAGTAATTAATAAAAATCAGACTGACAGATTCAACAAGTGTGATGAAGGTTTACACGCTGTAACTCTACAGAGCACCTCGTTTAGATCCCATTAATTAAAATATGACATAGTTCAGTTTTTGTCTCAGTTTCTGTTTCACTTTAATGAATGAGGAGATGAACCTGATGTGTATCTTTACATCTCAGTGCTTAGCTTTTACTGTGTAAGTGTAGGGACACAATTATCATCATGTTTATATAACAACGCAACAAGTTACATTTTAAAAATCAGCCTCGATCATTTACACCTCCCCTTACAGACATTCCTTTACTGTGTTGGCTACAACCTGAGCTCTGTTTTCTCAGCTTACATTTTGGTATTTTGCACCATTTAAATGATGCTCAATCAGCCATTAGCAGCTCGTTTGCAGCGAACCCTGGAGGTACTGACAGCTGTCACTGAATGACTTTAATACCGACCACGGCGTAAAACTACGATATTTTTCAGGTAAGTTCTGCAGCTATCAGGAGCATCTTTGTCTATGATTTCTAAAAGACTTTATGGAGATTTATTCTTGACAGATGTAAGATATAAGATATGTTCTGAAAGTGCATGCCACAGAGTCAAAACATATCATGTCTGTTTGTTCAGATTTGAGTTACGACTGCTAAAAGTTTGTGAATTTTGACGTTAATTGTAGAAAGGGTCGGTGCTTTTCCTTATTTTATGACATATAATTTCACAGTGTCTGATGTTTCTATTAAAAGTGGCCAAAGTTTCAAATAATGAGGTAAACATGGAGGAGGCTTCAGACTCTTCTGAATACTCTGTTACAACGAGACAAGCTGACGTCAGCTCGGGACAGATTCATTTATATGGTCATCTGCTCCAGGCACGCCACGGCAAGTTACATACACTGCTACATGTAGCGACATGCTAACGTCAGGGAAACATGTAATCATGGTTGCTGATTTCAGATCATATTCCTGCTGTCCGCTTGTTTTTAGAAACTGCTACTGCTGATTTTTCACGGTTAAAAAGTGCAGCTATAGAGCTCGTAAGTCACGCCCTTTCCGGTAGACCACCATCAGACCTCTAGGCTCGGAAAATATGAATGGGAGTCGATGGAGAGAAAATGATTATTTTCTGGTCCCAGTCGTTAAATGCCTTGGATTACACAAATGTTTTGTGTGGGTCTAAATAAAATTTGACAGTTTATTGTATGATTCTTCAGTTAAAGGCTGTGGAAACAACGTAATGAGAAAGACTACATGTCGTCTATGTGACGTCACGTCATCACACCTTCCCTCCACCTCTCAACTCACAGTGCTGCTGCTGCGTCTTCTGCCACGATCTACGCAGCCATCAGATCAAGATGCCGGTGTGTTTTGTACCCGAGTGTCACCATTCCAACAAGAACGGCTGTTCTTTCTCTCGATTTTCTTTCGAGGCGGTGAAGTGTACCAGAGACACAGCCATGTTCCGAGTGCGAGTGGTGACGTATATCATACGCGTCGAGAGCAGCGAAGAGCTGTACACAAGCGCTCTCACACAAAACCTAACAGTATCAAACTTCTTCCCGCTAAATTGTAGCCTTCTGTGCACGAAAAAATATATTAAAAATTCACAAACAACATATGTGAAATTCATGACACAATTCAAACTGGACCAGAAAATAATTTTCATCTAGCCATTGAAACACATTATGAGAAACTGATTTTTAAGGTCCCATGTACCGGAAACAGAAACATGGAACTTACAAGCTCTATAGACCCTTTTAGGGCCAACGTCACAATGACGCTATTTTATTAGCTGGAGGCAAAACCCAACTCGTCACCACAGGGCAGAAGGCTACACAGGAGTCTTAAAATGTCATCCCGGAGAGTGAGTGACCTGACATGGTGCGTTGGTAAATTCAGTCTGACGCTCTACACTAAAATGAGAGCCCTGTTGGTGGAAGAAACGCAGCGTTATATTTCTACATGAATGAACCAACGGTTAAGTTAATCACACATTCACTCCGCTCGGCGCTCTGCTGCTCCATCTCCACAGACAGAGTGTCCAGAGTGCGCTCTGCCACTCTGAGAGTGCGCTGCTCTGGATAACCCAACGCTACATTCAGACAGCACTTAAACTTACCAGGAACTTGCGTTTCTGTTTCCAGCTGGAGCCCTGGGCGTTGGTGTGCCGGTGGGCCTCGGTCGCCATCCTGATCAGCTCCCACTCTGCCGTGGTTGGCTCTGGCCTCGTCTGCAGCGTCCGCACCATCTCCTCCCTCTTCCTCTTCTGCCGATTTTCCTCGATCAGACGCCGCTTGGCCACGCGCTTCGAGTCGTCCAACACCACTGACAGGAGAGAGAACATTAATGCAGTGAGGCTGAATGACACGGCGAGGCTGCATCTGGATGACTCATCCAGTGAGTGTCATCACTCTGCTTTGTGCTCATTAACATCGATAAGAAACGTCACATTTACTGCAGGAGCACAGACAGGTTGGTCCTGATGGGACGACTGAGGAACATGTTAAAGGTATTTATTGATGCTTCTCACTCAGAGAGCAGTAAAGGTCATGTGACATTATGAAGACATTGAAATAAATGAGGACATGTGGCTGTATGCCCGGGAAACACAGTCCACCTCCACTAACTCGGACCTGGAGAGATCTGCTTTTTAATCAGGCCCAAACAGAGGTCTAAACAAACTGGTACCTGACTCTGAGGCCGGAGGAAATGTGGAGAAATCATGGTCGACCATGCCAGTAGTTTTGGTCTTGTCCTTCTGTTTCGACTTTCTTCTTTCATATTAAAATTACACCAGTATTATCGTGATAAAAAACAAGAACAGATTCATCTCTACTTGATATTCAACGTTCTCAGAACTGAAGCCGGATGACTTTTAAAACATGCAGTTAAAAACACCGACAGGAAGTCAGAATGAAACGTCAGACGTTAACACTGAATGCTAAAATGATATTTAGGGAGCTATTAGTTGAGTTGGTGGAGCTGCTGCAGCAAAATCAAACCCAATTCTTCTGTAGACGGAAGATTTAACAGGCTGACCAGGATGCAAATAAGATAGACTGTGTGTGTGTGTGTGTGTGTGTGTGTGTGTGTGTGTGTGTGTGTTTATTACATTTGTCTGAAGTTATGTCTCTGGTTATTTCCTCCTATTAGCAGCGATCCACTGAAACAAACCACAGCACTGTAATGTAAAGGCTTTAATGTCACGGCCTGCTGCTGCGAATCAAACTCCACTAACATCATCTGAGTGCAGAGCATCTTTGGACGTGAAGTCCAGATGTTCTTAATTTGTGTTTCATCAAAATGTCACGTGGAATGGAATCATTTCCTTTATTCACAGGAACAGATGTACGGCTAAATTAATATCATCCCCAACATGAAATCACATTATATGTGTGGGTGTTACTCCTGTGCTTAATGAAGCAGGGCAGTGTTAGAATGTGTGTGTGTTCACATCACACATATTACAGATAAATGTGACGCACACTGTTTATTATGAGCACCTTGATGTCAAACTTCAGTTCTATGTGAGTGTTCAGCTGCACGCGTAAGTTATACTCATCTGAAATTAGTCACAGGGCTGAGAGCGTTAACAGAGGACGACAAGGTCAAGCTTTTGGCTCGGTGTTAATTTCACTGACAAAAACTATGACGGAAAATTTTCGTCATCAACCTTTGTGATGAAAACAAGATGAAATCTATGTTTCATTTTTGTTGACGAGATGTGATGAAAAAGGCAGCATGGTGGTAAAGTGGTTAGCATTGATTTCTGTTCGAAACCCCACGGTGGGGGAGCTGTCCTGTGCAGAGTTTGCAGGTTCTCCCTGTGTCAGCGTGGGTTTCCTCCAGGTGCTCCGACATGTTCTCCACCCCCCCGCGACCCCCAAGAGGATAAGCGGTAACAGGAAATGACTGAATGAATGAGTCATGTTAGCGGTGGATTATCAGACATTGAATTCCTGCTGGGCGGCGCCATGGACACAATGTGAATGTCCAGAAATATGTGAATCAAGTGGCACGAATGAAATGAGTATGTTTTCTTGTCATACACTTATTCGCACAAGTTGAAAAATCTGAACTTTAGCAACCAATTTGTGTCGTGATGGTCAATTAGCATTGAGATCCTCCGGAGATGTATGACGCCAAGGACGTACTGGCAGAAGGTCATTCAGTGATTTCACGCGTGTATGACACAACTTATTCGCGGGTATGAAGAGAGTCAACACAAAATATTCTTGCATTCAAAATTGTGCGAGTAACGTGACGCAAAAATTCGCATCGTGTTTGGAGTGAACGAACATAAGAACTGACTAACAGGCCGTCTGCAGAGACGCAACCCAAACATGGGTGAAAATACTTCTGTGTGTTTCAGCTGGTGCACAGTGACAGTCGCAGCCTTAACCTCACTGATCTCTGTATAAATACTCGTAGTAATAATAACACGTGATAACTCACAGTCCATGGCCATGCCCACTGAGATGCACTTCTTGAAGCGGCACAGCTGGCACTGGTTGCGCGTGATCTTGTCGATGATGCAGCAGCCTTCATATTTACAGGAGTACGCTGGATGGAGGTTCTTCTGGATCGTTCTGCGGAAGAAACCCTGAAGAAGGCAAAATGAAAACAGAGAGAGAAGAAGAAAAGGTGGTGAAATAAAGGAATGAAAACACACAAACACCACAGAGACAGAAACCAGTGATGGAGAGAAATATGCAGCTCCATCACCGCAAAATAAAATCCACCAATTAAATGTTCTTGTGTTTTGATTAGCATAAACGAGTGCTTTCAGCGGCTCGCATCACATGGCGGGCGGATGATTGCATGGCAGGACGCTGCTTGCCAAGAGCGGCTCAGTAATGAAGTGATAGCGTGACTGAGCGTCTCTTAGTAACCGCTTTTGTACCCGACAGTCGGGGAGCAGTTTGATTAGACTCGCACTCCTGAAGTGGCTCACAGAGACACCTGAATTTGAGAAGCATCAGGAGGCAGGTGGGAAATCAGTCTGATACATATCAGCACCATGAGAAGGAAAAACTTCATCTAGATCTATATGATAACAATAAGTGTCCAGTACGTCCCCTGAAGTTAATTTCTCCTTTCAGCTCCAGAGCAGGATTTCAGTGCCTCATTTCCCCCGTGTGAACGGCAAGACTCAAGAATAGCTGAAGCCATTTCTGGAGGCCGTAGACAGGCGGCTCTATGGGATGCCAATCATTGGATAATAAACCCCTGCTCAGCGGGAACCCACACCCGCCATCGAGAAGCTCCCTCAAGTCATTACTGTAGAGTGAAATCAGTCATTTTCTAAATAAGGAAAATCTGTTTGCTTCAGGCCTGATTTCCTCGATGATGATCAACAACACAGACAACAAAGCTCACAGTCAGTTCAAGAGCTGCAACCATTAATTGATCAGTTCTGTTCAGTTTAGTTTATTTGTAAGAGAAAAAAAAGTAAGAATTCTCTGATTCCAGTTTCTCAGGCTGCTGTCAGCCCTAGAGTGGTCTCCTCTGGTCTGAATCAGGGACTCATGTTGTTCCAAAGTTGTATAATTGCCTAGAGTTGGTTCGTGTTCTCACGGCAGCATTTACAAGAGGACCAGATCAAATGCCTTGTGTGAGAAAGCTGCTCTTGATTGGTCAGAATTTCCATGTGGGAAAAATCCAGGAAGTAAAGCAAACGTTGAAGAAGAGTACACACACGTTGAGAAAGAGCTGAAGGCAAAGCAACGTGTTTGTGAAGTACTGAGCCTCCGACTGGATAAATGAGACCTGTGTTATACTGCTTAAGTTGTTGTTGATGTTTTGATGTAGTTTTGCTGTTGTTAAAGTGGTCCCAGTTTATGTCCCAGTTTACGTCCCAGTTTTTGGATTCCTTGTTCGAGAAAAACAAAGTGGACGTCAACAAAGTGCCAAATTTAAAGAAACTGTTTTTGAGATAATATATTCATGAGAATTCAACAGATGCAAATCATGGTGATCTTATCCTGTGACCATCAAATTCTAATCAGTTCATTCTTGAGTCCACGTGGACATTTGTGTCAAACTTAAGGAAACTCCCTAACAGTGTTCTTGAGATATTGCATTCATTAGAATAAGACAGATGCAAGATCACCTTGACCTTAACCTTTGATCAGCAAGTTCTAATCAGTTTATCACTGAGTCCAAGTGGACGTTTGTGCCAAATTTAAAGAAATTCCCTTTAAGTGCTCTTGAGATATCCTATTCACAAGAATGCAACAGATGATGTCATGGTGACCTTGACCTGTAACAAACAAAATCTTATCAGTTTATTCTTCAGTCCAAATGAACGTTTTTTTGAAGAAATTTCCTCAAGGTGTTTTTAAGATATCACCTTCATGGGAATGAGACAGGTGTATGGTCACAATGACCTTGACCTTTGATCACTAAACTGTAATCCATTCATCCTTCAGATGAATTGGATATTTGTACCAAATTTAAAAAATTCCCTCAAGGTCTTCTTAAGATATTGCGTTCACAAGAATGAGACAGATCAGGTTACAGTGACCTTTTACCACTAAAATTGTATCAGTTCATCGGTGCGTCCAAGTGGACGTTTGTGCCAAATTCAAAGAAATGTCCTCAGTGTATTCTTGAGATATCGTGTTCATGAGAATGAGACAGGTGCGAAGTCACAGTGACCTTAACCTGTAACCATCAAATTCTAATCAGTTAATTGTTGAGTGCAAGTGGACGTTTGTGCCAAATGTGAAGAAACTCCCTCAGGGTATTTTTGAGATGGTGCGCTCATGAGAATATGACAAGCGCAAAGTCACAGTGACCTTGACCTGTGACCATAAAATTCTGACCAATTCATCGTTTAGTCCTACATGGACGTTTGTGCCAAATTTTAAGAAATCCCCAATGGTGTACTTGAGATATTGCATTCATGAGAATAAGACAGATGTGAGATAACCTTGACCTTAACCTTTGAACACCAAAATCTAATCAGTTCATCGACTTGAATCGGAGGTTTGTGGCAAATTTGAAGAAATTCCTTTGAGGCGTTTGTGAGCTATCGCATTAACGAGAACAGGATGGACAATCTGAAAACTTGCTGGTGCAGAGGCATAAAAAGCACTTTGATCTTTAAGGTCAGAGGCGAACATAACGTCACTGTAGGGTTGACACGAAGTAAACACACGTTCAGTTCATAAAACGGATACTTGAATCGTACACGTAGAGAATTCCGGTCTTTTCTGTGTCGGAGATATTTTAGTAGTTTGTGCCGTACCTTGCAACCCTCGCAGGTGATGCAGCGGTAGTGGTAGCCGGTCGCCTTGTCCCCGCACACCACGCACGGCTCGTCTTTCTCCAGGTAGCTGGGGATGTACCCTGGAACAGAGACACTAAGAGCTATAGGAGAGGAGGAGGAGGATGAAGAGGAAGACAGGGTGGAATGAGAGAAGGGTGAACCATGAGTGCGAGCCAGCAAGCCAGGGAGGGACGTCGGATTGGCGGCCGGTGAGGACGAGGAGGTCGGGGGAAGGGTTGAGTGATGAAGAGAGGAAGGACAGTGGTGAGGAGGAGGAAGAGGAGGGGGAGGAGGGGGCCGAGTGTTATCACAGGGGCCTCAGAGACGCTCCTGAGCTGAGGGCCCCGGGAGACTGTGATACAGGACAAGACATGTATGAGACTGACAGTCTTTTCTGCAGACACTGAGCTGACGCCATGACAGCCTCTGAGGGTCACACTCACATTCCCACAATCCATCATGATATTCATGTAGACGTCTTAATTCAGCTCGATGCTAATGTACTCCTGAGAAGTACATGTGCTCTGACACGTAGAGATGTTGGAGCTTTCGCCCTTCAGTCCTTTGACCTCACAGTATTAATGTGACGCTCTGAGCTGTCATGTTGTCATGTTGTTGCACAAACACCGTCAGTCGTCTGGGCATGCTCAGACGGGACTCTTCTCAAACACACGGCTCATCTCAGAGTTTTTGAAAAGCTCACACACATGCATTCACACACTTAGAGCCGTTCATTGAAAAGCCTGAGCACCCCTTCACCTCTACACACACCTTGACACCCACATGACCCTGTGAACCAATCACAGCTGCCTGCTGACTCACAAACATACGAACACTCTGAAGCTTCTGGAGAGCTCTGAGCGCTCTGAGTGCTCTCCAGTGAAGGGTTTACTGAGTGTCTCTTCTCATATCACTGAAGCAACAATGAAAGTAGAGCCACAGTGTAGAGCTGGACGCCTGAAAGAACTCCTTTTTTTTTTTTTTTTAGCTCAGTTTCTTTCTTTTTTATTTTGCCTATTTATTTTGTCTTCTTTTAGCCTATTTTTAACCTTATTTTTTGGCCTATTTTTTTCTCCGATTTTAGCATTATTTTCTTTCTTTGCCCCCCCCACCCCCTTCTCTTTTTTAGTCAGTATTTTTTTGCCTATTTCTTTTTTTTTTTAAGGCTTTTTCTAAGCCTATTTTTAGCCCATTTTTTAGCTTCTTTTTTCTTTTTTTTTTAAATCCTATTTCTTTTCTTTTAGCCCATTTTTAAGTCTATTTTTGCCTATTTTTTAGGTGTTTTTTTTTGCCTTTTTAAAGCCTATTTTCAGCCTATGTTTTCTTTTTTAAGCTTATTTTTTATTTTTGGCCTATTTTGAAGCTTATTTTTTGGCGTATTTTTTTCTTTTCAGCCCATTTTTTAAGCCTATTTTTCTTTCTCAGCCTTCTTTTCTCATTTTTGCTGATTTCTTGTCTTTTTTCAGCCTATTCCATTTTTTGCCTATTTTTTTTAATTTTTAGCCCATTTCTTTTTTTTAGCCTGCTCTTGACCCTATTTTTTCTCTTTTTAATTTATTAAACTGATTAGTGTGTTTCTTTTTTTACTGATCCTTATTTATCATATTGCCCTGTGTCTTTTTCCTGATGCTTCCTGTTTGTGTTTTCCCTCTGCTGCTGTAATGTTGCAAACATCCCCACTGTGGGACAAATAAAAGATTGTCTTATCTTTACATTAAATGGAAATCTTCAATTAAAAAATAACTTTTTAGATTTTAGTTTTTTAAAAGTGATTATATTGTTTGAATAATTGCAGCATGAATTTACCCCGCCACATTAAAACACAGTTAATCAATCCAAAGAAATACTTATAGAGGTGTACTGTATTTCACTTTAATTAAGTCATTTTGAATCTTCCATAACTTTGTTGTACATCCTTCTTTAGAAGCACACTTTCTTCCTGTCTCAAGTATTTATTTCATTATAATTTCAGTCAGTTTCATATAATTCCAGCCTTGTTTCTAACAGTTGGAGATGTTGCTAATTGTCTGTGTTCACATCACCTGGAGATATTCAGGATTTTAGATTTAATCACTTGTTTCATGTTTGATGAAGCATGCAGGACTTGTTGGTCATGTGTGATGGGTACAAACAGGTGCTAAATGAAACTGTGAATCACATTCAGTCTGGTCCCAAATTTCGGTCACTCTGTATTTGGTCGTGAACCTTCAGAGTCCGTCTACAAACAGATCTCTTCAGCTCAGGTTTCAGTCACCTCGCTGAGCTAATCTGTGTCCAACAAAGCCTCTGAAGGAAACTCATATAAATATAAAATGCTGAGGAGGAGATTATCATAGTAATGACACCCAGGGGAGCAACACTGAACATCAGCCAAATCCTCCAGCTCATCAAAAGACTGAGCGTCTCACAGAGACCCTGAATTGTTCACTTGGTTGTTTGGAGGTGACGAAAACACAAAGAGGAGACGGCGGACGTGATCAATCCTTACCAGACACGCTCTTCCCCGAACACTGGCCGTTCTTACTCTTTCTCTTCGGCACATCTGGCCACCTGGAGGGGGGGCGGGAGGAAGACAAGGGGCAGGGGAGAAGAAAGAAAACATTACTCTTCATCATCCATTAAAGTGTTCAGGCTACTGTAAAACTGTCTTTGGTGCGTCATATCTTGTCCTTTCTTTCTCATCATCCTGTGTGTTGTTGCATTTCTTATGTTCATATAACATGTGCTGTCATATAGTGGTGTCAGAGTTGATCTCATCTAATTAGTGGCAGCAGCTGATTGTTTCATCACACCTGTGTCTGGACCTGCTCTGTGAAGCACTCATGTCAGCAGCACTGATGATCGTCGAGGACTGAAACGTTTGCTGCTCAGATGTCTTAAATACAGAGACTACTTTTGTCTTGATTTCAGCCTGTGGGGCTTTTTGTGGCCCAGTTACATTGGTGTGTGCAGGTATCTCCTCTGCCGTCCTTCCATCATCCATTCATCGTTTTGATATAACTTACAAAAATGGGAATAAAACGTGTTGTTTAAAACTGCTTGTTGTCTGACTCACTGTGAAAGCTCCAGACGTTAAAGTTGCAATGAAGCAGAAGAGACAAAAAGCAGCGAATCCCCGTCATATCTTAGTGAGCTCATAGTGCCATATTATCCCACCAGAACACTGCGGTCTGAGAACGCAGGGTTACTCGTGGTCCCTAAAGTCTCCAAAAGTAGATCAGGANAGGACCCCCCTATAATACACCGGGCAAAACTGTTGTTCCCATCAGTCACTTACACGTAGACAAAACAACATGGGTCAAAAGGGTCGAGGTTGAAAACACTGATCTCACCCTTTAAGCTCAGCAGCTGCCTGCTGTATGTGACCGCTCAGGGACAAACTTGGTCCAAAGTTCAACTTTTCTCCTCTAAAAAAACAACAACAAAGACGGAGTGACCTTGTGTCAGATGGCTCGTGCACTCCCTGACAGCCTGTAGTTAAAGTCCGCTCAGCTGAAGATAAGTCGGCCCTGCACAGCTGCACCGGAGGGACGTCTGAGTCAAATTTCTCTTTCCATTATTTCCTCTTTCTCCGCTCCCGTCTTTGCAATTTCCTTCTGCTACATATTTATTCACTTTCAGTCATAAAACCAGATTAAGAAATATGTAGAGGCGAGGACATGTTGTTCTTTCACTGTCTGTGTTACACTTAGAAATCAATGAATGAATCATACCTACAGCACCATGTCCACACATGCTCTGCACACACACACACACACACACACACACTCCAGGATATAGATAATTCCTTCACTCATCTCTTCCTGACTTCCTTTCTCTTTCTCTAATTCTCCATCCTTCCTCTCGTCCCGCTCTCACAGGACGGAGTCTGTATTTGCTCCCGGCAGCAGATTTGGATTACCGTCCTCTCTCCCTCTCTTCTTTCTGCCCATCCCCACGTCACGCTGTTTACACCCCCCTCACATTCCCATCTCCCTCCTCTCCTCCATAAATCTCTCATGTTGCCTACTCCTCATTTCTTTCTGTCCAGTCCTTCAACTTTCCTCTTCCCTCTGAAACATCCCTCTCTCCTCTCCTCCCTAAACTTCCATCAGCAGTATTAGGTAACAGCGTTCTCCTCCCTTCTTCCCCTTCCTCCCTCTGTTCCTCTCTCTGGCTGTCAAATCCACTTTCTTCTTCCAACCCAACCAAAAAAAGAAAAATCCTCTGACGTCTCTGTCTCTGTTCTCGCTGCTCTTCACGGTCGAGCAGGCTTATTTATTTTATTGCTGTGCACATGGTCCGGCGGTAACACGGTGGGAAACTGTCTGCTCTGCTCTCTGATCACCGTCAGACGCCCACTTTATCATTTCTGCCTTTATTAATTCAATAAATGTCACTTTATGGAGCTGGTGACAGAGCTGACAGCGTATCCACAACACCAGATAATTACTCAAATTTACTGGACGGTGGCTAGCTGGTAAAAAATCTGAGGTTTGGTGTCGGTTTATGCAGAAACACCACGTGAAAGAATTTATTTCAGAGTCAGAGCAGACACAGACCTTCTCTCAAGCAACACTAGAAAATGTTTACAGGTTTTTTACGAACAACATGATGACATGAAAGACAGAAACCGTAGCTTTCTGCTGCAAGAAGAATAAATGCTGTCGCTATTATAGGTTTTAATTTAGAGCACTATATATACAGGATTATGCTAACAATGATCTCCTGCGGCCATTACAGGGAAATCTGTGGGGAAATTCCAGTGTAATTCCAGCAAAACACTAAATTTCAACCACACGAAGGTAAAGTAATATAAGATCATGACATGACAGAGGCTTTAGCTTTCTGCTGCAACAACAATGGATCTTAAAGCTGTTACGGTTCTTAATTTAGATGGATTTACACAAACAATCTCCAGCGGCCACTGTGGGAAGATACCGATGTAATTATGGTAAATACCTCGTTTGCATGGCACATAAGGTCAGGTTATGTAAGGTCATGATGTAACGACGGGGAAGACAGAAGCCTTGGCCTCTCAGTGCAAAAGGAATGAATGTTCTCGCTAGTATCGTTTTTATTTTACATCAATATATACAGGATCATGCAACAAGAAGCCGTTGTCTTTATACTGACGGGATATTTCTCGACCTCAACACTGAGTCTCTCCTCATCCGTTCTTCATCACACATGACACACAGCAACAGCTACAGAGTTCTCTTTACACGTCCATGGTGAGCAGAGGAGTCGAGCTGCCACAGGAGCGGAGAAGAAGAGCTGTTACAGAAGCTGGTGTGTACAAGCAGAGAGCGAGTGGGGGGAAAATGCATTTCACTGTGGGGACGGCGAGGCTGGAAATCGGACGTGGCGTGAAGTGCTGTGGGGCGGCGCGTCCAGGAGCGCTGGTGCATGTTTAGCTATCATGAGACGCTATCATGAGTAAAAAAGACACCAGAGGCAGGATGAAAACTCAGAATACAGAACAAAATTTTAGATCTTTCAATAAATAGGAAAATAAATAAGTTAAAAATAAATAAATACGTCACGAAGCTGAAGAATGTGCCAGCTAAATAAAAACAGACAAACAAAATAAATAAATACACAATAATCATAAATACAAAATCTGAAAAATAAAATGAAAAAAAAAAAAAAAAAAAAATCACTGATATCGATAACCCTAAAAATACATAATATCGGCCCCAATAATCGTCCAGGACGATATCTGTCGACTCCTACTTTTTACCACTTTACTGTTTACAGATATCTCGCGTTTTCTTGCTTCATTGAACTGTTTTATTGTCCTGTAAACAACTTTGTAACATCTGCTTGGAGAAGTGTGATATAAATACATTTATTATGATTATTGTTATAAGTTTTAAGGGGGATAAATTAACTGAGAGTTAAAAAATATCTTTGGAGTGAAGGATAAATCAGTCGTTAGATATATATGAAGAACAAAGTGACGACAGGTGCAGCCTGAGGTGAACTGTCCCTTTAAGACTGCACAGTTTACAAAATCTCTAACATGCACCTGACATCAGCTCCCACACACCGAAAACAAGCACACAAAATAAAAAAAGAAGAAACACAGATTTCCATCAGCTGATTGTCAGACCTCAGATCCTCCTCCTCCTCTGACACCACGCTCATGTTTACATATCTCACCAGAATGAACATCATGTACTTCACTGAGGGAGTTTCCGCACTAATTACTGAAGCAAGAAGTTCTTTAAGAGGCACGCTTTATTCCAGACATGTTATTAGATTAAACTGCTTTAATGCTATCATCGCTGGGAAATCTAATTTTATCTCGACTGTTCTGAACTCAGTGTACAAACAGACACAGAGGCCAGCCTTTCTTAACTCCACACACACACGTTTCCTACTTTATCTGCTGTAAACATGCAGCACACACCCACATGCAAGAGATATTCACTCTCTCTCACACACACACACACACACACTGACCTGTTGATGCAGTACGGCTGTAAAATATGCATGTTGTTAAATCTGCAGGAGTGTGAGAAGACGAGAGCCCAACAGCTGTTCCTGCTGCAGGTGGAGTCAGTTCAACATCCAATCTCTGTTTGCTCAGAGCTCCACTCCTGATGAGGTCTGAGTAACAGCAGCTTTCGTTGATCTGTAAACCTCGAAGAGGAAGTCCTTAAATCCCCGACCACCGCCACGCTGAACCGACCTCCCAGTGACCCGAGCGCTCAAGTCCATCCCAGTGCAATACAGTGGAGCGGAGCGGAGCCTCGAGCTGCTGCTGTCAGCTGGGCGATCTGAGGCAACAGTGGCTCTGCCTCAGACTGACTGCTGGGAGGAAGGGCTACTCTGTTTATCTCCCTCCCTCTCTCTCTCTCTCCCTCCTCGCCCAGCCTCCCCTGCTCACCCCGTCTGACTGTGTGTGTGTGTGTGGTTTATCCCCTGATGACACGCTCGCTGTCATCACAATCCACCTTTTCATGTCTACAACCTCTCTCCTCTTTATCACTTCCTGCCTTTGCTCTTCTGTATTTCTGTTACCTCTGTTCTAACTTTATCCCTCTCTGTTCTCCTCCCTCTCTGTTCTCCTCCCTCTGTTTCTGTCACCTGTCATTATTTTTATCTCAGGTCTGTCACCTTCTCGTCTTTACTCCTCCTGTTTTCCTCTCCTCATTTCATCTCCAGGAGAAAAAAACCCCAAAACAACGCAGCATCTCTACATCCAAACTCACTTAAGCTTTAATGCTAACTCGATTACGTAACATCAGGCTGGTGCAGCCTCCCCAGTGCAGCTGAGTGGAGTCTTATGAGGACACGGGGATGCTTGGTATCCGTCAGTCGATTCAGAGCACACAATGATCTCTTTTTCCTCCGTATATGATCATCAGCATTTACAGTGAAGGCCACAGCTACAGCTGGACTCAGAACTGCGTTGCTGAATGAACAGGAGCAGGCACGCCATGCAGCGCCGTACGCACCCTGAGATCCTCTGAGTGATCAAATCAAAGTGTTCCAATAATAGCCAGAGGCTGAAAATAAAGAAGCAGGTCGGTCACAAAGGCTGTGTGTAAACATCAAAGGGGCTCAGACTTACCTGAACCGTAATGGCTCAGAGGGTGAATTTAGCATCGTGTACATTTCCACATCAACAGAGTCAAGTCATACTCGCCACTGTAGCCCGCTCTCATTCCCCAACTCATTAAATACCGCCGCTTTGCCACTGATTTTGGCGTCAGACAACAAAGTTTTATAACATCGCCTGGCAGCGAATCACACTGTCAGTTTATACAACGCAGTCTCACTCCTAAGTCGTCGAAAGGTCAGTGACCAGGCGGCGGTTGTGTGCATGTACCTTTCTGTAGTGTTGTTGGTGAGATACAAAGGTGTCAAAATCAATGCAGTGGAACCAGACGCGTCATCAAAATCTGGCGCTGACATTACCCACAATACAACTCAACTGCAGATGGTTAACGGCAGCTAATGTAGCAGCAGAGATCAGCAGCACCTACTGAGGTCTGGTAGGATCGATTCTTTCTGACTCCATACCTCCAGATCTTTCACATTTTCAGACTTGCAGACCCACTGACACTGACTCGCAATTAACACACGGCATCCAAGCTAACCCCTGCGTCATGGCTGCAGGCCGGATCTGTCCTCATTAAATTAAATACCAGGATGTAATTTCATTTTAGTGTGACAGTTATCCATCACATGAGAGCCTGTGCACTGTTTAAATCAACAGTAAATTTTTTTGTTCCGTTTGCGTCTGTGTCCTCTGCTGGAAGTTATGAATGAGAGCGAGGCCACGCACGCCGACAGCGCCACCATGGAGCTTACCATCACACCAACAGTTGCTGTCTTGATCTCCAGCGGCGGCAGGTCAGCGTGTAGGGCAGACGTAAAGAGATCCGTCGCAGTGGTGCCGGCCAGATAACCTCTCCCTTTACATCAGTAAGACGGAGCAGGTGGTGGGGGATTACAGGCCAGCATTCCTCCATTAACAGAAAGAGAAAGGCAGCGTCGTTCAGTTCAGTGTGCACAGGACTGAGAATGTGTCACTGGATCTGTGCTCAGGAACTGTGGTGGAGATGACGCAGCTGTGAGGAAGCTGAGAGCATCATGATAGCAACGGTATCACAGACCGAAACCACGAACGCCTTCAGAGGGCCAGTGGAGACTTTACTCCATCCAGGACGTCCACAACAGACGGATGAGACATTCAGTGTTTGAATCATGGATTGTAAAAATAAAGCTCGTAGCCAGTGGAGCAGTCGAGGGTATATCCACCTCTTTTTTGTGGCCGTTTACAGGAAACTCACCTGTCTGCCAAAAAGCCAGTGGAACACATCGTACCCACTTCCTTCTCGGTATCCTGCCCCTCTACCCATCAAACCTCATCAGCTGCGTCCACACCACTAACACTGATAAGAAGAAGGGAGAATGCCAGCCAAAATCAGCCACCTAATGGCAGGTTCACAGCCACAGTCTACATCCGGGGAGTCAGACTAGTTGTAACATGTCTGATTTGGAATTGATGCACGTTCAGGCACAAAGCAATTCGAACTGCGCTCACCGTTATGTTCAGCACTCACAGTGCAGCGCTAACGTAAGCTCACTGAGCGGCGTGCTGGCACTTTGCACATCTTGGTGCGACTCAAGCCAGTGGAGAGAATCGGTTTCAGTGCTCAGTGGTGTTGGAAGGGCGCTCCAGTTCAAAATGAGACCAAACTCCATGGGTGTCAGTTTTTTTAATCACGACAAAGGCCAGAATGTGGCCTGTAACAAACAATAAATCCTGTTGTTTATAGTTGAGCTGGTTTCCGAAAAAACTTGCAGCCTCTGCCGGCCGCTGTCAGTGACGGAATAAACAACGTCAACAATCACACAACCACAAGAGGTCCTTGATCATACAGTCAAAAACGTGCACACAAAATATTAGGCTGATGGGTCCAGTAGTTTGTGAGATTAGCAGTGGACAGACAGATACACACATTTACACATACACACATGACCAAACTAGGGATGTCCCGATCTGATTTTTTTGCATCCGATCCGATACCGAGTCCTTTATTTTGAAACCGAGTCCAATACCGAGTCCAATCCGATACTTTGCAAAGCATTAAGAAAGAAAAAAAAAAGAATGCATGCAAGTTGTCCCATAAGGTTTTTTTTATTTATTTAAATAGTATTGAAAAAGCTTATCGGTGTTTCAGCAGCACAAAATGTAAACCAAGTCCATATCTTCTTCTTGTCTTCAGTAAACAAAATAGGCCTATATTTTTTAGCGGTTTGACACATGAAACAAATATTTTTCTTTTACTCAGTCAAACCCAACAAAGAAACCATAAAACCCATAAAACAGGTCCCTCAACACCAAAATTAAATTGTTTTTACCTGGTTTCTGTAGAACAAAAAAAATTATACTCAATTTTCAAAAATACAAATACAGCAGTAATCAGTTTCAAGAAAGTATATATTTTTTCCACCAAAGAAAAGAAATGTTCCGCTCCGTTCAGTCAGTTCAATCCAGTTCAAACAAAAAACTCCACTCCGAGATTTCCAAATAACACACAGTTCACAGTTCACAGTTCAATTCAGTTCAATCCACACAGTTCGCTAAACAAAAGAAAACTCCACCCCAAGTTTTCCCGCAACCAAGGAGGTAAAGAAAACCCACTGTTGGCTCTGACTCAGTTCAGTCTCAAAACAATAAATCAACCCGGCCCAAAGGTTCCAAATAAGGAATAATGAAACGGAAAGTAACCCCCGGCTTTTGCCAACTCACGGGACCGTGTGTGAATGCCGTAACGCTCCGGCGTTGTTTCGGGCGTGGAGGCTCCGTAGAATCCCTTGATATCCATGGCGGAATCTCTGAGTTGAGGCCGGTGGCCGGATGGATGATAATCCACGAGGAAGCGCACCTATTTTGCGGACTTTGAGCGGTGTAAAATGCCGTGGTAGGCTGAATACGCAGAGGACTTCTGGCTCATTTCTCACTCGCCAGCGACTCTCGCCATACTGCCAGGAGCGGCATAATGTAGGGGCCAGTCTACCTGGGCTCAGCTGATCGAGCCATCCCACTGGCCGATAGCACTGGTGGGTGTGTCTGGAGGTACCTCAATGTCTGGAGGTGAGCAAGCCATCAGCTGACTGTCTTATAAAAAAAATATATTTAGAAAATATACAGGATCGCCACACTTTATACATTGGAAAGTGGAGGCAACAGTGAACAACGTAGATGAAAAACCTGGCCATTGTTGTTGTTTTGATTCCTCCGATCTTTTATTAACGATTCCAATTTTCTAAAAATAACGTGATCGGCGCCAATACCCGAACCGAGGATCGGATCGGAACATCGCTAGACCAAACCATAGACCGTATAAAATAATGGACGTAGCTACCGTGCCGTCACCCACTAGTTTGTGGATCTCATTTTAAAGCCTCTTGTTCGCCATTACAGCCGTCGCCATATTTGGAGCCAGAGGTGACCTTTATTTGGACAAGAAGTTAGAGCTGTCGAGGAACACGGGGTCGATCTGACTCATTGACTTTGACGACGCCTCCCAGACAGCCTGCCACTCAAGTGGCCCCGCCCTTAAATATGCATAACTTTAAGGCTTAATAAAAGTTGTACAAAAATTCATCCCCCTGTCATTAATGTTTTAATAGATAGAGACCAAAACTGTTTTTTGTACCAGGCTGTAAACATGTTTATTTCTGCTGTAAAGTTTTAACATGGGGGTCTGTGGGGACTGACTCGCTCTTGGAGCCAGCCTCTAGTGGCCATTAGAGGAACTGCAGGTTTCTCTGAGAGTTTCCATCCATGCCTGTGAAAACATGGATGTACGTCCATCTGTCTGTCGGGACGGACAATCTGAAAACAAAATGCGTCCGGCCTCGGCTATCACCAGCATGAAGGCAGAAAAAATTCAACTCCATTACAGCTCACAAGGTTCACCAACAAAACAATTGTCTTTTGCCAAACACGTTTTCCAAACAAATACAACATGCTAATGTTATTAGCACAAACCTATGACATTTTACATTGTATAAACTAGCCTAGCAGCTAACAGACTTTTCCTCTGCTCATATGAAGCCAGGATAAATCACACACGTTTATGTGTTAACACTGAGGTCTGTGGGGACTGACTCGCTCTTGGAGCCAGCCTCAGGTGGACATTCACCATATCCTAGCACTTTTATTTTGAAAGGCTGCTGCAGCAGATGAGGACAGAAACAACACGATGTAAAGACTTTCAGAACAAAGTGTTTGTGCACAGTTATGTTAAACAGCTTATTGCATTAAAGTAAACACTTGTGGTATTCTGAAGCTGTTCCCGATCGCCACAACAAATCTGCTTTAAAAAAAATCAGAAACAATAGTGACACAAACACCTTCTGTCTTGAATCACACCACGGTAAACATCAGGAAACATTTAACGCAGATTTATTCACGCCTTCCTATAAAAACCCTTCACTGCTTCATTATGTTCCTGCGCCACACACTCGCAGGTCAAACGGCCAAGAGGCTTGTGAATTAAAACACAGCTGTTGTTGTGTTTGCTTGTGCTGCTTAAGCTAATAAACTGTGTGTACAACTACAGAGGGGTTACCTGAGGACAAGGCCTCAATACGACAGGAAGAATGGCTCTTTGAGAAGGAGTGGAAAAAGCCTGGCTGTTGATTTGACCTACAGAGCCGTGCTGTTCCTGGTGGAGTCAGCACTTTGTGAGGAAATATACATCGCCTGCAGACATTCATCATCTGCAATTGACATCAGGTGACTTTTATACTCCAGGAATGTATAAAAAACAAGCTGAAGAGAATAATGCAATGTTTCCACGGCTGTGATATCCCTCATGTGGACGTCTGCCTGCCTAAAGCAGTTTGTGAGCAGCACAGCACTGAGCTGCTGCCACCATCAATACTCATTTCCAGCAAAAGCACCCAGGAGAATAATGTGTTTTTCTGTATTTAACGGTGATGAAATCAGCTACTGTGTGATCTGAGAGGCAGGAACATCAGAAGTGCTCAGAGCAACACGCCGTGTGCTGCAGTCAAACCAGTCCTCACTTTCATGTCATCAAGTTTATTTCAAAGTGCCTGTTAAATAGTCTGGAGACTGTGTACACATGTTAGCAGATACCAAAACCTTTTAGGTGGATTCATGTTTGTGTGTAGGCTAGCTGTTGTGAGCATTTATACTTTTTCTGTGTGCTGTAAAGTTTAGTTGATTCAAAACTCACATTAAACACACATTAAACATGGCTTAACAGAGACAATTTCAAACACAACTACACAAATCAGCTTCACTATAACTCGCAGCATTCACAGACAAAACATACAAATACAACATGCTAATGTTATTAGCACAAGCCTATAGCATTTTGCATCATATAAATTAGCCTAGCAGCTAGCGGAGATTTCCTCTGCTCATATGATGCCAGGGACAACAGCAACATTTAACAAAGGTAACGTTACGGCTCCATGATAGTCTATCATTGATAGACCCTTTTAGGACCGGCATCACGATGACATCATGTTATCAGCTGGAGGTGCAGCTGCCTCTCCCCCACAGGGCTGGAGGCTCCATAGGAGTGTTAAAATGTGTTTGTCTTGTTGTGTTATTGGGAGCCAGAATAGAAGGAGTCATGGCTCAAAACCAGCCGCCACTGCCCGTCAACAAAAACAAAGACAACTATGGTTAAATGTGATAAGACCAAAGGACTGGACGGAGGCCATCATCAAAAATGCTCACATGTGCAGCGCACACTTCATATCAGGTTAGGGAAAAAGTATTTCCTGTTGTAGGGATGAATAAGGTTATGTGTATTAAGGGTTATCATGTCCACCTCATCAGAAACTGGGGAGGGATTAAGAGGAATATTGGATTTCTCTGGAACGCTAACTTTTTAGCACATTAGCTAACGTTAGCTTCCATAGCAAAACAAACAAGTGTGGTCCTCCTTTGTAAGATTGGCTTCCTGTGACATCATCCATCCACTGAGTGAGAGCATACGGGTCGGCCAGTCTGGTCCCGTTGGTCAGTGTTTACTTATTCAAGTAACACTGGCGGTCCCGGAGAGTGAGTGACCTGACATGGTGCGTTGGTAAATTCAGTCTGACGCTCTACACTAAAATGAGAGCCCTGTTGGTGGAAGAAACGGAGCGTTATATTTCTACATGAATGAACCAACGGTTAAGTTAATCACACATTCACTCCGCTCGGCGCTCTGCTGCTCCGTCTCCACAGACAGAGTGTCCAGAGTGCGCTCTGCCACTCTGAGAGTGCGCTGCTCTGGATAACCCAACGCTACATTCAGACAGCGCTCCCAATTTATCAACGCTCCAGTTTGTGTCAGAGTGCGCTCCCACACTCACAATGTGTTTCTGAACGCACCACTCACATCATCTTCCTCCATTGTCTAAAACAAGACAACACAACTTGTTAGCTAGCGCTAGCTAATGTCTGTGGAGGACTGTTTCGCCTCCAGCTAAGCCCCGCCCACCAACAAACCTCACACTGTTTACTAACAGTAAAAGGGTCTATTTTAGTGGAGGCTTTATTGTCTTCACACTTTATTGTTTCTTATCTGTGACATTAAAGTAAATCAACGCTTTGTTTCCACTGAGGGAAATGGTTTCAGCTTACAGAGACAGACAGGAGGTCTGCGTCACTGCGACGTGTAGTTACATTTCTGGGGAGGTGCACGTCAGGCTACAGTGTAGGTACGGCATAAATTCAACGCAATATAAATTGCACTTAAAGTCATCAAATTTGTGACTTGAGTTCAAGTCATGTGACTCAAGCCCACACATCTGGCAGTTACCACAGCAATGACAGAAGTTTCATAGTATTCGTTTCAGCCCTAAAACCTACTGATAAATATGATACTTTCCAAAAATACAACCGTCTCAGTGCAGCATAAAACCAAGTCTCTGACAGCACCTCACACAGCTACTGCTCTTCTGTTTAGATGTTAATTGAATTACAAAGGTGAAAGCCAACTGTCTCCTGAAATAATCAGCAGCTTCACACTGCAGTCAGTGCTGACACACACACACACACACACACACACACACACACACACACACACACCCCGACTTCTATTTCAGCATCCTGTACTCGGGGCTATGTGAAGGTTTGCATCAACATCTCTGAGCGCGTGAATGTGTGTGCGTCTGTGACTCAGACATCACAGAGGGGAGGGGTCAGGGCATGAGGCAGCGCTCACAAGAACACGTGCATGCTCAATGACACTGCGAGAAACACACACACACACACACACACACACACACATACGCACATGCGCACAAAAACAAAGCAACAATCCCCTGTCGATGTCACACAGCGAGCTGCGTCCTGAGCTGTCCTCTGCTTTCTGTGGCTCCATCTGCCCCCGCTGCTCCTAATCCAGCTCCCTGCACTGCACTAATCCACACACACACATACACACACACACACACACACACATCTACACATCTACATACACACCACCTGATCACTTGGCACACAGTCAGACCTCAGAGCCTCCCCAGGTAGATATTACTTCTATACACTACCTGCACGAGGGTTACCATGGCGATGGCTATACTAAAGTATACTAAACTATGCTAAAATCAATACCTGTCTCTCTGCTGAAATGTTCATGTTGTTTGGTTTGGCCTGACGGTGGTGCAGGTGAAAGGTCAGTCAGGGGAAATTCTAACTCTGTCAGTTTGTGTTCTCAGCCCGACCAGAGAATATTCAGTTAAAACAGATCAGTAATGCTGTTTTGCCGTCATCGTTGTCCTTGAAGTTTGCTCCCAGTGCGCTTCAGTGGCGTGAGCACTGTGCCAGACTCCATTTAAGAAAATAGAGTTTTAAGCCCAGGTCAGACCAAAGATTCACAATGAGACGAAACCGTTTTAGGACGTTGTTGAGAAAAGTTGCAGCGGTTTTGAATGAGTGCTGCACAGTGGATGTAATTTATGTTGATGAGAGTGGTTTATGTGGATTTCAAAAAGCAAAAGATTTATGGAACATTTTAATAAACTATAAAATGTTAAATTTGAGAATGGAATTTTGTGTGTTGGTAGAATGAGACTAAAGGACATGTTGGGGAGCTCTGTGATTGGTGGTTCCTCTACAGTTTTTAGATCATCTTGATAACAGCTAAACAAAGATTCACTCTGGAGTCATTATGAAACTAGACGAGTTGGAACAAACAACTACTGTCAACGCTCTGTTCTGTAACACTGTAAAAAGCTTCACCACCATGAGACGGCGCATCATCTCTAGTCAACAACTCTCTGCGCTTCTGATCTGTAACGTTGACAGGAAGTGACCACCATGAGACGGTGTATCAGTAACCGCTGACACTTTTCTCAGTGACGTTCTGAAACGGTTTCATCTCGTTGTGAATCTTTGGTCTGAACTGGACTTTAGAATAACTTTAACAGTGTTGTTTCTCGAGCTAACAGAAGCTAACAGAAGCTAACTGGTTAAATCTGGTAGCAGTTGTTGAGCTTGTCTGAGGGCATGTGATTGGCTGAAAGGTGAGAAGGCAGTGACATCATCACTGCCATTGAAAGGGTGATAAGCAGACAGGCGCCCTGAGCAGTTGGACGTTTGTTAATTTTTTCACAATGATTTTGTCCATGTATTAAACAAACACTTTGAGGCTCCTTCCTCTTTGACACTGTGGAGGGGAAACAATGGGTTTAACTCAGTGTTTGTCTTAAATAAATTCACAGAGACTTCAGAGAGTTCAGAGCTGCTGAAGAACTGAAGTCTCTGTGAATTTATTTAATGAGACAGTGACAGCAGGATGTGTCTGTGTGTGTGTGTGTGTGTGACTGCACGTGCTGTAATGCAGAGAGCACAGATGGCAGCGTGACTCTTTTACCACTTCATAAAAGACATTAAATTTACTGACTGTACCCTCCATCATCCATCATCCATCCATCAATCCATCATTCATCCGTCCACGCTTGCAGAGATTCTTTCACCCGTCACTTTTGTCAAATCCACTGTTAATCTCTGCTTTCCTTTCATGTTTACATCAAAGATGGACATGCACACACGCACGCACACATGCCTGCACACACACACACACACACACACACACACACACACACACACACACACACACAGAGTCCGTCTCACCCTTTCTCGTCTCCCTCTGATGAGTTGCTATCCTGCTTGTTGGACATTGGCTCCATGTAGCCTCAGTCCCATCCAGCAGCCAGTCACAGGACAATGAGGCGGACCTCGACCTCGCCAGCCTGCTCAGCATTCGCCGGCGGGCCCTTCAACAGACAGCCATCTGAGGATCTGCGCAGCGATTGGCTGGGAGGAGCACGGTGGGCGGGACATCAGTGGAAGCAAAAGAGAGCTGGAGGGACAGAGAGAGACAGAGACAGAGTCAGAGACAGAGTCAGAGACAGAGTCAGAGACACGGTGACATTTGTTCAGTAAAATGTTAGATATTAAATGGACTCAATTATATCACGTTATACCTCAGTGTGTAAATATGACATGTACATACAGAGGAGCTGCGTCTGACGGATATAAAACAGAAAAACAGGAAACCCTGACAGCTGAGGAGACAGCCAGCCAATGTTTGGTATTTATGCTGCAGAAAATAAAAATGATTCATTTTTGACATTTAAAACCTGAATTTGAATTGAACACTTTGGAGGAAATAAAGACAGAAAAGTTTTTCATTGTGGAGCAGCATCATGAAACTAAAATCATATGACCTGTGTTGATTTATGTGTTCTTTCACACATTTCCCAGTGTTCCTGATTATAATCCCTGAGCACAAGCACCCAGTTTGAATGTTATCAGCACATTAAATGGCCATTGTCAGGTGTCATTAGGAGCACAGGTTGGAGGTATTAAGGCCCTACTCTACCTACTGTATCTACCTTTATTGTTAGGCGACCTCTAGTGGCTGTAGTAATTATGACAGGAGCAAAAGAGGCAGTCAGGTGATGTAGTGCAGAACCACTGGAGCTGTGCTGGGTTTGAAGCTGATTCTCGTAGTGGGCAAACAGTGTAATTACATGTGATGTGGCGTCGTCATGTGAGGGTTGCAAAAGACTTTTCCCATAGACTACATGGGAAAGAGACGTCTGTAAATCAGTAGATAATTGTTTTTTTAACGTCACATCCCCTCGTTTCTCATTTCTGGATTTGATCCATTGGGTCTGATAACATTATAAAAGTCTAGGAGAGCTGCATGCATGACTAAATCCTTTAATACCCATGGCAGTTAGCGGAGGGTTAAACCAGAAGTAGCGAGTTCAGCTGGCAAAAGTCTCCAGTGTGTTTGCTCTATTGGCCCCACAGTGCGGAACCAGCGCTGATCATCCAGGTTATCTTCTACACAGCGGTTAAACCATCATGGCGTCACGCGCCACTTAACAGCTTCTGTAGAAATGAACCGGGCCCCGCCTCCAACACTGTATCTCTTCATACATCCATGAAGTAGCATAGAGTGCTGCAGGGATGATGGTCAAACAAACACAGGACTTTGACCCAGGAGATCGCTGTTTGTGGCCCATGGGAAACCAAATGTCCACGTTGCTTTATGTTAAGTTATGTACATAAGTTGTGTCAAGTAAAATCTGGGACGGGTGCCACAAGAACACGACTCTACAGCTGTTAGAGGGTCTGTGAGGCTGCTAACATGCTGGTATTTTGCAGGTATAATGTGTAACAGTGGTCACCATCTTAGTTTAGCGTGTTAGCATGCTAACACTCGCTACTTAGTCTGAGTTTACTAACTTTTGCGGTGTTTGATCTTGCGGGGATGTAGCCATTTTTCTGCCATGGTTCGCGTCCTGTAGGTGATATTTCTGTGGGCGTGTTACACCAAAACCTGTTTCCCCCCAGCAACATTTTTGCAAGCGCACTGTTGCTGTGGCACCGCCCAGAACGATTGTGATTGGTTGAAAGAAATAAAAAAAGCTGGGGCATTTTTTTCTCCAATCTTAAAGTGAGAGTCGGCGCAGCCAGACCTTTCTTTTCTTGAGAAAGGTCTGGTGAGCGAGACTACTTGCTACTTAAACACAACGTCCAACTGAGGCTGACAAGAGTGTCATTAGTTTTACAGGCATTTAATTATAAACTTAAGTGTTGGACACATTAAAATACTGGATTATCAAAATTCATCTTGAGGGAAAAATGATTGTCTGCCAAAAATTTTAAACAAAAACACCTGTATCTATGTCCTAATCAATTACCTATTTATTTATATCTTTATATATGTATTTCATTTGTATGTTTATTAATTTCTTTTCTTAAAAATGAGTCTAGTTAGTTTGTATATATTCTTCTATTATGAAATAAATCAAGTACATATGCATGATAATTATATATTAATGTTATATCATAGATTTATAGGAATTCAAATAATAATAAATTATAAATGTAATTGTTTATGTATTTATTTCATCAGTTATATAAGTACTTCTTTATGTCATGTGGATAACCATTTCCTGACCTCTGACCCAGATCTCTCAGCCCAGTAGGAAGACAGACAAATAAACCCTTAACTCAGTATCTGAGGAGGATAAAGGACCTCAGTGTTTAATGAACAAGACTTTTTTTAGTTCAAATTTATTACAGGACAGAAACGTTGTGACTAACAGTGACCTACTTTGAGGAAAATGAAGACTGAGAAATCGGACTGTTCTGAAAACAGAAATAAATCAAATCATCTTCAACTTTAAACTTCAGACGTCACTCCTGAGTTACATGTTCGATCACAGAGAGGCCGGTGTGCTTTCACGCAGAGCTGCTGTTATAAACTCCTTACAGTACTCTGAGAGGAATTTAGGGTAAAATGTACTCCACAAATTTCATGGGTGTTTCTTCGGCTATTTGTTCCTCATGTACGACCCAAGTTCACAGCGACCGTGCAGATTAACAGTGAGGGCAGATTCATGCCTCTCTGCCAGGCTGTGGTGGGTTCAATGCACGGGACATTTTAAATGTATAATGAAATCCTGTTTATGCAGCCTTGCTGAAACTGTGAATAAGTAGTCTAACCTTGGTCTGACTGAGGGAGCAAAAGAAAAGGATGAAATATAAAAACAGCAACAACAAAAGACTGTCAGGTCAGATATGACGAGAATTACTGCAGTGTGGTTTTGTGCCTCAGGGAACCAGTCCAGTGTCTCTGACAGTTTATATCCATGTCTGTGAAGACAGGCATGATGATGTCACAGTGAAGCTGACCTTTGACCTTTTGGATAGAAAATGTCATCACTAAATTATTTTATCCTGTTAGACATTTGTGTCAAGTTTTGTCATAATCACATATTAATCCTTGAGTTATGGCCAAAAACATGTTTATAAGGTCACAGTGACCTTGACCTTTGACCATCAAATTCTAATCAGTTCATCGCTGAGTCCAAGTAGATGTTTGTGCCGAATTTGAAGAAATTCCCTCAAAGTGTTTTTGAGATATTGCGTTCACAAGAATGAGATGGATGCAAGGTCATAGTGACCTTGACCTTGACCAGCAAAATCTAATCAATCCACCCCAGAGTCCAAGTCAATGTTTCAGACAGCCGTGGTTGAGAAGGTAGTAATTAGAAGATCAGTGGTTCAATCCCCGGCTCCTCCTGTCCACATGTTGAGGTATCCTTGAGCAAGAAACTGAAATAACTAAAACATTTGTGATGGCCATGCGTTCAGTGTTGAATGGTTAAAAACAGAAAAGCAGGTGGCAACTTGTATTGTAGCCTCAATCACCTGTGTATGAATGTGCGTGTGTGTGAATGGGTGAATGACTAGAAAGGTGCTGTACAAGTGCAGGTCCGTTTACCAGTTTGTGCCACATTTGAAATATTCCCTCAAAGTGTTCTTATGATATCACGTTCATAAGAATGAGACAAAGAAGGTCACAGTGACCTTGACCTTTGACCTTTGGACGTTTGTGCCAAATCGACAATTAAAATTGTTAAATTAAACAAATATTTTTTTATTTTCTTTGGTATCTTTTGTCATATACAGATACGCAGTGATGATTGTTAGGTAATATTCATGTTGATTAGGGATGGGCATCAATTTTCGATTATCGATGATTGATTGTTAAGGCTTTTGATCAATCACAAATAATTTTGCTCGATAGTCTCAGTATTTCCCCTACAATGCCTACGAGACCCCCCGCCCGGCGAACCGCCGTGCCTATGAGACCCCCCTGCCGGACCTATGCCAGGCAAAAAATCATAAACAGACGGAGGCTCTCATCGCTCTCCAAAGCCTCGGCGGCTTCCCTTGAGGCCTCTGAAAACACTACGCCATTGAAAGACGGAGGTTTTGCTGAAAACTGAAGCCTGTAACTCTGGCTGGCAACGGCTGTAAACACCCAGGGGTGAACTGCGCATGCGCGCCATTCTTCCTCTTTGGCCTGGGGGGTTGAAGCTCAAAACTGGGGCAGCTGCGCTCTCTTGCGGCGACAGTCTGCACTGCACTCTTTTGTTTTCTCTCTTTTGAAATACTCGCTTATCAATTAATCGATAATTGATTGTTAATTTTTTTGATGATGGAATAATGAATTTTTCATTCCCTAATGTTGATGTTATCCAGTGTCAAGTCTCTGATCATGTGACGAGACGATAAGTGCATGATAGTGTGCACGAACCATTTTCTAATGACGCCCCGCAGACGCAGCTGTAGAGCAGACCTGCTGCTCGTGTTGGAGGAGGAGCGACCACGTGGCCTTTTTGTCAGGGTCAGAATGTGTGGACAGGTAAATCCTTCGACAACCAGAAACCGTTGATCACCAGGACCATCCGGTAACATGGATGTTACAGGCAGACAGACAGACAGACATCCTGTAAACAGAGTGCCACGGGCCCTGGCTACGCCTACACGGAGGCCTTAAACTACGTTGATGAGAAAGAATGCACTCGTGGCTATTAAATATTAACTGTGTCATGTTTGTGTGGCTGCAGGTTCAGGGTGGATTATCCTGCTCAGAGATTAAAGTGTTACTGTCTCGTCACAGTTTAGTGTGGATGTGTGTCAGCGGAGAAACCTTTACCTTCACTTCAGTCTGAATATAACCAATAATACTAAAGACCCATCAGTCACCATGTGTGAAGAAGAGCACAGCTCCACCTCAGCTGTGTGAGCTGTGTGTACATCAGCATGTGAGGAGCACAGAGCGCCACATGAGGGCAGCAGAGTCACCGTAGCGCCGGTGTTGAGGATCTACATGTGACCTGAGCTGACCTGTTCCTGTACAGAGCCTGCAGGCTGTTACACGCTGTTCTCACATCACTCAGCAGACCACTGATCATATAGGAGAGTCACTAAACACTGATTCATAGACTCAAAGCAAAAATACTGACACACACAGCAATGTGGACACACAGACAGATATGACTGAACATTATGAGTGATCTGCTGCAGGGCAGAATCAGTGTGAAAATTAACGACCTCTGCAGAAGTGAAATGTAAAAACTAGTATGTGAACCTGTGAGGAGCTGCACATATTATTCTGGTCGTTGTGTCAACAATGTGTTGGGTGGAGATCAAGAACGAGAGCGTGACCTCGCAGAGTAAAAACGTTTCTGCTGTTTGATTTATCAGCTGGCTCCGTTGGTGATGATGAAGATGTTCCCCTGTGATTAGTTAACCCTGATTGGCTGAAGGAGTTTGTCTGTCAAGGTGAGAAGCCCCGCCCACTGACAGTGTTTGGGGGCGGCACCGAGTCCAGACTGATACAGAGAGAGAGACAGGATGTGGAGGACGGTCTCACCGGGCTACGAGCTCAGTGTCACTGTCTGTCTACACAAAGGTCACACGTTCATCCGTCTGACCATTCATCCATCCATCCCTTCATTTGTACCTCCATCCATCTGTAAGTCATCCACTTTCTGCCTGCACAAAGGTAATCCATCCCTCCATCCATCCATCCATCCATCCATAAGTCCATTTGACCATCCATCCCTTAATCCATTAGTCCGTCTGTCCGTCCATCCATCCATCCATCCATCCATAAGTCTGTCTGTCCATCCATCCATCCATCCATCAGTCTGTCTGTCCATCCATCCATCCATCCATCCATTAGTCCGTCTGTCCATCCATCCGTCCGTCCGTCCATCCATTAGTCCGTCTGTCCATCCATCCATCCATTAGTCCGTCTGTCCATCTGACCATCCATCCATCCATCCATCCATCCATCATCCATAAGTCCGTTTGACCATCCATCCCTCAATCCATTAGTCTGTCCATCCATCCATCCATCCATCCCTCATCCATAAGTCCATTTGACCATCCATCCATCCATCCATCCATTAGTCTGTCCATCCATCCATCCATCCCTCATCCATAAGTCCATCTGACCATCCATCCATCCATCATCCATAAATCCATTTGACCATCCATCCCTCAATCCATTAGTCTGTCCATCCATCCATCCCTCATCCATAAGTCCATTTGACCATCCATCCATCCATCCATCCATTAGTCTGTCCATCCATCCATCCATCCATCCATCCCTCATCCATAAGTCCATTTGACCATCCATCCCTCAATCCATTAGTCTGTCTGTCTGTCCATCCATCCATCCATCCATCCATCCATAAGTCTATTTGACCATCCATCCATCCATCCATCCATCCATCAATCCATTAGTCTGTCTGTCTGTCCATCCATCCATCCATCCATAAGTCCATTTGACCATCCATCCATCCATCCATCCATCCATCCATCCATTAGTCTGTCCATCCATCCATCCATCCATCCATCCACCCCTCAATCATTAGTCCATCTGTCCATCCATCCATCCATAAGTCCATTTGTCCATCCATCCATCCATTCATAAGTCCATTTGACCACCGATCCATCCATCCATCCATCCATCAGATTTGACCACCGATCCATCCATCCATCCATCCATCAGTCTGTCTGTCCATCCATCCATCCATTCATAAGTCCATTTGACCACCGATCCATCCATCCATCCATCCATCAGTCTGTCTGTCCATCCATCCATTAGTCCATCTGTCCATCCATCCATCCATTAGTCCGTCTGTCCATCCATCCATCCATCCATCCATCCATCCATCCATCCATCCATTAGTCCGTCTGTCCATTAGACCATTCATTCATCCATCCATCTGTCTGTCTGTTCATTCATCCATCCATTCAGCCACCCATCAATCCATTAGTCTGTCTATCCATCCATCCACTGTCCGTCCGTCTGTCCACACAGCTCTTACAGTCTCCTGCCTAATCATTACGACTTATTTACTGTATGATAATGGCTGTAAATAAAAACTGACTGATTCATGAATTGATGTTTCAGTCTTTATCAGGAAACAGACTGTTGGGTGACAGACGAGGAACACAGATAAGTGATAATGAAGAAGAGTATTAATGCTGCTGGGCATCAGACTCTGAGCCAGCTGAGCTCCACTTCTCCACATGTGACAGTAGATGGCATCAGAGTGTGTGAGATCAGATCGGACATGTTTACACACACACACACACACACACACACACACACACACACACACACACACACACACACACACACACACACACACAGAGATCTGATACTCAACACTGATCACTGCCTCTGACAATTACTGTCAATCACAGCTGGAGGAGGTTTGATTCTCCCCACACTGTCCTCTGACCAGCTGAGTGATACAGTGTCTGCTGTCTGTATGTCCACCTGTCTGCTGTCTGTACGTCCACCTGTCTGCTGTCTGTATGTCCACCTGTCTGCTGTCTGTATGTCCACCTGACTGCTGTCTGTACGTCCACCTGTCTGCTGTCTGTACGTCCACCTGACTGCTGTCTGTACGTCCACCTGTCTGCTGTCTGTACGTCCACCTGTCTGCTGTCTGTACGTCCACCTGTCCGCTGTCTGTATGTCCACCTGACTGCTGTCTGTATGTCCACCTGTCTGCTGTCTGTATGTCCACCTGACTGCTGTCTGTACGTCCACCTGTCTGCTGTCTGTACGTCCACCTGACTGCTGTCTGTA
>NC_065523.1:38562117-38569047 GCF_006386435.1 Epinephelus moara
GTCCACCTGTCTGCTGTCTGTACGTCCACCTGTCTGCTGTCTGTACGTCCACCTGTCCGCTGTCTGTACGTCCACCTGTCTGCTGTCTGTACGTCCACCTGACTGCTGTCTGTACGTCCACGTAACTATAACTAATTAGTTTTTTCAAGTAACACTGGTCATGGCACCCAGGACAGCAACGAGTGGGTTAAGTTCCCAGTTCTTCAGAGAAACATTCAAATACACTCTTCTAATAAGTAAACAATTTCCAACATGTCCACAGAGACTGTTAATGTCTCGTCTGCCTCTTTACAGCGACTGCTGTAAACATCAGGAAAAGTCTTATGCAACCTGTCTTTGGAGCAGTAAAATCAGACTGTGTCAGGACACACTGTTCCTGTAGGTTAATGATGCTAAGAGGAAACTATCTCACACTACAACACACTGAATGCTGCTGGCTGACGTCACTAATGTTGTGAACACAGACTGGACTCAAGACAAACTGGCTTTAAATGCCAACAACAAATATGTCTATATGTTTTCTAGCTTTCTATGTTTCACCTGTTTGTTCTCAGACATTATTTCTGAGGGGTGTGTGTGTGTGTGTGTGTGTGTGAGGACATAGGCAGTGTGTGATATGGAGGATGTATGCAGTGTGTCACGTGCAGGCTGTGTGGTTCACAAGAGGTGAGGTAACAGAGTTCATGTTGCGACACACTCGTGCTGAGAACAGCTCACACTGGTTACAGCTGAGGAGTGTTTAACCACACAGAGTCAATCATTGCTGTGACAGGGTTAAAACATTTTCACTAAGAGTTAAATCCAAACACCCTGTGAGAGACTTTAATGTGTTCATCTTGAAGCTGGGGGAGACAGAAATGTGGAGAAGGTAAGGTGAAAGCAGCTCCCTCCTCTCTGTCCTAAGCCCCTCCCACCAGACGACCACGAGCAGATGCACCTGCTTCATACAGCAACTCAATGTTTCCCATACACTGATTTATTTAATAACACTTCTTTCACTCAGCCCTCCTCGCCGTGCTCTGTTTATCAGACGATAGACAAGATTTAGCTGCTAGCCACCCCACGCTCCCTCCGCCTCGCTCCCCGCTGCTGTGGACCGCTACAGGAGGAGAGTAGGCAGAAGGACCTTTGGTTGGCGGCTGTTGCGGGTCGAATTCGGCCAGCGCAAACCCTCCAGCGTTCTGAAACAGGAAGTTGTTGTAACTTGAGCATAGATTGTGCAGTCTTCCGCTCTTGCATGGTAACAGTTCCGGCCTCACGCAATCCATGTGGCAAAAAGTATCCTCATAGCACCACCTACTGCCAACAGGAAAGGGGGTCTGGCACCGTGTAGTTCCTGGAGCACCTCCTCTTTTTACATTCTTGGTATGGGATGAAAATAAAGCAGCGTTGGTTGAGCACGTCGATCAAAGGTCCATAGGTGTAAAGCAGAAAGCCCTCCACAATAAGGATGTGAGTCTCCTCCTCCTTGTGGTCAGACTTTGGGACGATCTCAGTATCCAGGGTGTTATTGACTTCTCAAACTTCACTTGGTTGTCCAACCATACATGGATCGTACTCATCATGGCGCTCATGCTTACTTGTGATGATCGTGAGTTTGGATTGAAGGACATTGCCATGGTGATGCCTTATTTGCCATGGAACAGGAAGTTGTTGTCACGTCCATGTACTTTGTTCAGTCTGCGCCAAATGTCACTTGTTTATAAGTCTGCGACGGCGGCGATCAGCACGCCCGTGGCCCCACCCCTGCCTGCCGCCAGGGACTCTGATTCTGCCACAGGTATGTGGCTCCACCGAGGCCTGGCCACCGGACACTCGCTGGGGGGGGGGGGGCCCGATGTCCCCATACCAGGTGAGGCACTCAGTGTCCGAACTTGCTGCGTCATTATGGTGTTCTAGACCTAGAACACACTGAAGGGATCGTGTATCTCGTCTGGCCTAGAAACGCCTTGGGGTCCTCCAGGAGGAGCTGGAAGGCATTGCTGGGGAGAGGGACGTCATACTTTGCTCAGCCTGCTGCCCCCCAGACCCAGCCTCGGATAAGCCGATGACAAAGGATGGATGGATGAGTTATAAGGCTCCAGGCCTGAAGGCATCAACATGCAAATTAGCTGTCATGGTGATTGCGCCACCGACTGGTAACAAGAAGTACATCTGGTCAGACACCTATCGTTTGATTTACGTGAAATTTACACGGTGCAGTCAACAACTGATGTACAACAACATGATGTATAATGAATGAGTTCTTCACATAGTGGACACAAGAAGTGGTACAACATGTCAAAAATGTGAAATTGGATCTTTCAACAAGACAACATGTACTGCTGTAACTTGACACCACAGGGTCAGATTTTTGGCCCGAAGACATCTACAGAGGAAGTTTGAATCATAGTCATAGCGCCACCTACTGGCCAAAGGAAATTACAATTTGTACATTTTGGTGTCCTCTTTCTCACAGGTTAATCAGATTCGCCTAGTTGTAAGACCTCGATGATACTCAGAGATGCAGCTTTTCAGTTTGAGCCTTTGGCATAGCGATGCATTATTCGCCATAAAACAGGAAGTTGTTTTTAAGAGGTAAGAGATATGTGAAAACTCTCGAAACTTTGCGCATACATCAGAAGTCCTAAAACGTATTATCTGATATGATTTTTTTCCTGTGGTGTGCCAAAGGGGCTCAGTAGCGCCCCCTAGAAAATTCCAATTAAGCAGTCCCTGCAGTGTGTTTTACCTAGAAGTATGAAAATTGGTAGGCACATGTAACATGCCAAGATGTACAAAAAGGCTTCTTGGAGCCATGCTCTAAACCTAACAGGAAGTCAGCCATTTTGAATCAAATGTTTAATTTTGGTGCATTTTTTGTGCCATTTTCAGGGTCACACTTTAACAAACTCCTCCTACAAATTAGATCTCATTGACTTCAAATTTTGTCTGCACCATCTTAAGACCTTGGACTTCAAAAGTTGCTTAAGGCTTTTTCGAGTTTTCGTTGAACCATGTGACCATGGCAAGGTGTCAAATGTCAGTGTTTCGCCACCAAACAGGAAGTAGTTTGTCACTCCAGAATACACGGTCCAATCTTTCCCAACCTTCATGTTTTATGAGGCTCCAGGCTCAAAGCCAACTACATACACATTAGGTGTCATGGTGATATCGCCACCTGCTGGCAACAGGAAGTAAGACTTGTCAGACAATTACCTTTTGATTTACTTGAAATTTGCATGGTTGGGTCTACAACTGATTCACCACAACATGATGTAAAATTAGTGTGTTCGAGCTCATTCCAGCGCCTACAGTCCATGAATGATATGCCATCTCACTCCTGCATGCAGCATCTGACTTTTCACAGAAATGAACAGCAGCATCAGCCGGGCGTCCTGCCAGTGCCTGACGTGTGCGAATGTGTGAGGGCCTGATCATCGCCACTTCTTTGCTGATTTTGTTGTGGTTTTTATTCTTGTTTTTAATTCCTGCAACTTTATTTGTAACATACTTTTTTGCAAACTGCTTTAGTTTAAAACAAAACTTCAATAACTAATTAAGAATTTAAAAAAATCAGGAAGATATGGAGGTAAAAAAAGACTTATTTTTAGGAGACAGAAGGGAGCTGAGAAACTCAACCCAACCTTATTTAACCTCGTTACACACACACAGACGTGGTGTAAACATTGCATGGGGCCGTGGGTCAGTGACGACACACAGATCAAGGTAATGTGCATTAACTGCAGACAGATCAGTATGTTCACTCTGCTGTGTACATTCTGTACCAGTCTGTCTGGAAGCAGGACTTGGTAATTAAGCGATCATACATGGGTATTACAAAACACACACAAACACACCCTTGCTCTCTATTCAGCATTTAAACACACACATACTGCACATACCTTAGTCTTTGTGAAACATACTCTCCTCAACACACCAAGTCAAAGCCTCAGACACAATTGGTGTGCAGCTACACACACACACACGCACACACGCACATACGCACGCACGCACGCACGCACACACACACACACGCACACACACACACACACACACACACACTTCTCGTCTGTCTCTGAGCAGGGAGGCCTTGGATGGCGTCCAAGCTGATTAGATGGAGAGAAGAAGCAGCGCAGCATGATCAAAGATGACTGTCTGTTTCCCTCCCTCCCTCTGCAGCTCCTTCTCTCTATGCTTCCTCCAAATCACCTCTTTCCCTACACTTCCTCCCACTGTATCACTCACCCTCTCTCTGTAATCACTCCAGCAAAATCAGCACTACACTCTGCACACACACAAAAACACAGAGGTAATAGCCCAAAAAAAAAAATGGCCGCGTCTGCAGTTTTGCCCAGAGGGTGGAAACAAGTGCAAGTTCCTGGTCCATAATCAGATTCACTGCTCTGTTTTCAATCGGCAGGACTTTTTGTCTCCAAGGAAGCTTTCTCAGTGTTACTGCACACCACCTCGAGTCAAGAGGCAGAGAAACTGCAGAAAGGAAGAGAGGAATCTGCACACTTTATCCACTGCAAACACCCAATTTATCTGCCAAACAATCTCACCACAACATCCACTGAGTAGCTCATCTGAGGCTTTTAATCACATTGCATGATCTTCATTGGCTGACTGTGTTTGCTCAGTTGTCATGATACTGTTAAATGTTTGGATTTACATTTTTTGGAGCACCTTTAAGACTCTGACAACCCTGATTCACCAACAAGTCTGTACGCTGTGTAAACCGTACATGAAACAGAACGCAATGATCTTTTTTGTATCTTCATACACTGGTTCATATGTAAATCTACAACACTACAAAATTATTACACATTAGCGCCCAACTAATGATGTTAGGTCAGGGCTTGACGCTAACTTTTTTGAAAAAGTAAGGAGCGCACAAAGAACTTTAGGGGCACCATGTAATTGATCAAATAATGTGTTTTCCGTAATAAACGTGATGCAAATAGACATTTACAAGCAAAATTATTTAATGAATTTGTATACAAAATGTACAGAAAGGTAAAATCATCAAGTTTTGAAAAAGTATTGCAATTTAATTTTCTCTTTAATGTTATTATCTTATATATATTATCTTTGCAATATGATTATCTTATATAATGTTATTACTATTCTGGCACCCCAGAACGTCAACAACCAACACACCCAGGGTACCTTGGACGTCATATGTTGACGTGGAAAGTCCATGACCAAACGTGGACATGTGACGAGGTCACAGTGAGGATGGGTTGTTAAAAGAAAAGGTGATGTAACATCGAATTCATAATGAGTGTTTACTTAAAAAGAACACAAAGTTTTCCAGTTTGAACATTAAATATCTTTGTACTGTATTTAACTGAATCATCATTGAATAATCCCGACTATTTTGGAATCAGGATTGTCAGAGTTAAGATGTTCATACTTTAATGATGCGATATGATAAAAAACCTCCAGTAAATGTCTTTAAATGTTAGACTGTTGGATCACCTGCTGTTTCAAAGGGTGTCATCCACTGTCAAATCTAACGTCTTCTGTTACCTCATCTTTTCAGTGTAAAACTCTTAAAAATGCTGCATTCTCTCAAAACATGACAGACGTCTTGTTATGTTTTTAAAGGCACTCGTGCTGGACATTCGTCCTCACAGTTTGCTCTTGCAGCTGCTTCTCCTGGAGGAAGAAGGTCCTCACACTGTATCTGTCTGATGGTCAGCACTGTAACAGCTGACATTTGGATCTTTACAGTTCACCGAGTGCATGTTAAACATGGGTGGCCTTGGAATGATCCATGCTAGTGTACTGTAAACAGTACATATTAGCCGATGTGTATCTTGGCTGAAGATGTCATGTAGACGGCATCAGCTGTTGCATGATATCTGGAGTTTATCTCTGACAGATCAGTGGGCTACGGCGGGCTGGAGGCAGGACTTAGTGGGCCAAGCCAGGGTAAAAAGATTAGAATGTTCTGGGCTAAGAGTTTGTCTTGAGTCTATGAGGCAAACGTGGAGGGATTAAACACCAGCTGCGATCCCGGCAACATGGATCTTCTCTGTCAAGCATCCTGCTAACCAATGAACAGACGCCGGATAATAAACTGGACGACCTCTGTACCCACATCAGATTCCAACCAGATATCAGGAACTGTAATTTCCCTGGCTAAATCCTGGAAAACCGGACGGCTCCACTCAACCAAGAGACTCTTTCTATACATCAATCTGACAGAGCAGAAGATTCTGGCAGGGCAAAGGGAGAAGGAACATGCTTCATGGTGAATAAGAGTAGGAATATTAAAACGTTATCCAGTTCCTGCTCACCTGATCTGGAGTTACTGTCAATCAAACGCAGTCTGCACCTTCTACCAAGGGAATTTAAATTGGCCATTATCACAGGTGAGTGCAGAGGCTGCCCTGTCAGATCTCTGCAAAGATCTGGGCTCCTCTTAGACCGTTTATCTGGACGCTGCGCTTATTGTTGCTGGAGGCTTGAATCAGGTGAACCCCAAGACAGTTATGAATGACTTCTATCAACATATTGACTATGCCACAAGGCGGCTACAGAGCAGAACACCTACCCCCATTTGAGCATCCATGTAGCCATCTTGCAGAGGTCACTCAGTACATTTACATGATATCAGAGAAAATGGATTTATTGTGACAGTCTGACTAAAACTGGACTTATAAGATCCCTGTAAACATGAGAGTCCGACTGAAATGGTCCTAACATGTGAATTCCTAAGTGAATTTTTCAAGGTCGGACTAACCACCCAGATCATGTGACTCCTGCATGTATACAGTCAATCAGACCCAAACTGGCCGAGGCGCTCTGAGCATGCTCCACAGTTTTGACCCGGAAGTCCAATAGCATTAAATGTGTAAGAGAAGAAGAAGCCGGTAACAACATGGAGAAATCTACATCCAGAGCCGTGACTTTTTGGACGGACCAAATGTACAGAGCTGT
>NC_065523.1:38569805-38586562 GCF_006386435.1 Epinephelus moara
TGTTTTTTGTTTTAACTGCTTTTTATTATCTCACTGTTTTGTTGTTTTATGACCTCCTATGTACAGCACTTTGTTTTCAGCTATGGTTGTTTTAAAGCGCTTTATAAATAAAGTTGAGTTGAGTTGAGAGTCTTGTCCAAGGATACTTTGACATGCAGACTGGAGGAGCTGAGGATCGAACCACCAATCTTCCAATTAGTGGTTGACCCGCTTTACCTCGGAGCCACAGTTGCCCCAGATTAGACCCAGGAAATAGCTGGTGTTTGTTGGCGATATTGTGTTTCTGTTTTTGCATGTACGAATCGCACATGCCTTTATTCACTTTGTGCCAAGTTTGAGAAACTATTTGCATGAAATACAAAGAGCCTCATATGCACTACCCTGTTGAAAAGGGGTATTACTTGCACATAATGTAGGTGCAAGGCTATCAAAGACACTGTGCACTGAGTAAAAAGTGACGCCACACTCTATAAAGGTCTGACCTGAAGGAGGAAATACTGTCCTCATTAAACTTGTGCGGCACAGACTGAGTGAGCAGGTGTTACTTTTTTCCTCAAAAGAACAGATGTTTCCAGATATTTTGAGATTTTTTGATGCAACATCAGAAAAAACGATTCAGAAAATCCTACTTCCCATGTCTGAGCATTTTTAAGACATTTGAAAGATTGATTTAAGACACTTTTGTACCAATTCAGAACTTCTACGACTTTTTCTTTTAGGATGTGCGAGAACTCTGCCGGATTATCACTCCGCCTGTATCAGCAGAGTTTGCTCAGTTGTCATGGAGGTGCAATGTTGCCATGGAGTCACAGAAATACCACTGAGCTCACACAAAGTCCTGCCTGCATTGATTTAGCCAAAGTCCAGTGATTACGAAATCTGAGGTTATTAAATGTGAATTTATGATGTTTAACCTGTCGATGGAGGCATGTATATGACGTCTGTGCAGTTTCTGAACATCATGAATCAATGGAAAGGAACGCTGAGCTGAAGCCCAGACAGTCCAGACAGAGTACAGACAGTCAAGTGTTTGAATGTCATTTTGGAGTTATTACTAATGTCGACCGTTTTTATTCCTCCCCTCGTCTCTGCCGGCGCTCCCTTCACTTCACCTGATGGAATTACCACATCCCCTCTGACATTCTGTTTAAGGAAACTGTTCCTTCTTCTTCTGCCAACCTGCATGTGGTGAATCAGTTAGTCTGAATTTACTTATTTAGATTTCAAACTATTGCGAAAACGTAAAAGAAAAAGGAGGAAACTTGATTTTGTATTGCTCCTCATTTCACCCTCTGTTCTACCCTTTTCTCTTTCTCCTCTTGTTTTCGCCCTCGTTCTTTCCGATCCCCGTTTCACTCTGTGCCAGTGGCATCGCGTCCTCCTCCACTCCTCCCTCGCTCCACTTTCATTCTTTTATTTACAGCAATCATCTGCTCTGTGTGTTCATTGTTTTCCCTGCTCTCATTGACTATGTATAGCTGCCGTTTCTCTGCCAGCGACTGTAATTACCGGCCGCTGAGTTTGTGTGTGTGTGTGTGTGTGTGTGTGTGGGTGCTTGCATGTGCGCATTCATGTGTGTGTTTCTCTACAAGCATGCATATATAAGTGCATTTATGTGACTTTGTGTCTGTGGGTGTCTGCCTGCACACAGCCGTGTACGCAATAATGAGTTTGCACACATGCATATCAGTCTGGTTTGCATCTATGTGTGCGCTTTAGTGGACACACACGCACACAGACACACACAGATGAGTGTGACGGAACACCGTCTCGTGGCTTATCTCTCTGGCGCTGTAAAAACTTGTCTCTCCTCTGTCTTCTGTGCATTAACGTCCATTTCGTACGCTCCTCCTGTCAAACTAAAGCTCACTTCCTCCTCTCATCTTTGTTCCATCTACTCTAATGACAAATTTAAAGCACCTGTGTGGCTGACAGGTGAGGGGCGGACACGAGTAGAGCCGCTGTATGGAAAATGTGACATTTTGTGCGCAATAAAATGTGATTTAAATGTATTTCTGTGAGACCAGCTGAGAGGAATAAATCCACCTCATGAATAAGAAATGAAAGAAGTGATCACCGACTGAGCGGGGAGGTTCCTGAATGAATTTCGCTGATGTTTAAATGGAGGTTAAAGTACTCTCAGACACTCAGAAACCTCTACATCAAGTATGATTTAATCTACACTCACCGGCTACTTTATTAGGTACACCTTGCTGGTACCAGGTTGGACCTCCTTTTTAATTCTTGGTGTCATAGACTCAACAAGGTGCTGAAAGATTCCTCAGAGATGTTGGTCCATATTGACATGATGACATCACACAGTTGCTCCATGATGAGAATCTCCCGTTCCAGCACATCCCAAAGGTGCTCTATTGGACTGAGATCTGGTGACTGTGGAGGCCATTGGAGTACAGTGAACTCATTGTCATGTTTGAGATGATGTGAGCTTTGTGACATGGTGCGTTATCCTGCTGGAAGTAGCCATCAGAAGATGGGTACACTGTGGTCATAAAGGGATGGACACGCTCAGCAACAATACTCAGGTAGGCTGTGGTGTTTAAACCATGCTCAGTTGGTACTAAGAAAATCTCCCCCACACCATTACACCACCAGCAGCAGCCTGAAGCGTTGATACAAGGCAGGATGGATCCATGCTTCCATCTGAATGTGGTTTTTCCAATCTTCTATTGTCCAGTTTTGGTGAGAAAACCCGTGTGAATTGTAGCCTCAGTTTCCTGTTGTTAGCTGACAGGAGTGGCACCTGGTGTGGTCTTCTGCTGCTGTAGCCCATCTGCTTCAAGGTTGGACAAGGTGTTGTTGCTTCAGAGATGGTCTTCTGCACACCTTGGTTGGAACCAGTGCTTATTTGACTTCCTGTTGCCTTTCTATCATCTTGAACCAGTCTGGCCATTCTCCTCTGACCTCTGGCATCAACAAGGCATTTTGGCTCACTGGATATTTTCTCTTTTTGGGACCATCCTCTGTAAACCCTAGAGATGGTTGTGCTGAAAATCCCAGTAAATACTCAGACCAGCCCGTCTGGCAAGGTGTACCTAATAAAGTGGCCGGTGTATACATTCTTGTATATTTTAACAGGTGTTCATTACTGTTAAAAATTGTGTTTTTTTTCTTTTTCTTCTTTTTCTAATTCTTGAGAATTAGCAGTCCCTTGCTCTTTGAAAGGGTTAACTTGAATTGTTATAATATATACAGTATGATCATTATTACAGTGGCATAAAATGCTGTTAGAATGACAATAATATCGTTTATCACAATTATTTCTGGGACAATATATCGTCCAGCAAAAAGTAGTTATCATGACAGACCTACGGATGACCTGAAACTGAAAGCAGTAACTGCAGACAGTTGCTGTGTGTCACCGGGTTTAGTGTTCCTCTTTAAGCTGACACTCTCGGGACACACACACAACCATTGATGGACGCACACTCAGCTGTGGAAGAGCGCTGACCCCGGTCCTGATTTTAATGTGAGCTGTCCAGATACAGTAAATCCCATCCATCTGCTCATCGACACAGATTAAAGGAATGTAAAGAACGATCTGACATGATACTGCAGTTATTCCACCGGCTTTATAGACAGACGTCAGCAGGTTTAAACAAGTTCTGAAGCGGGAGAGTGATCATGCATCAGTCCCTGCAGGACACTGTGAGCGCAACAATTAATGCAAATTCAGTCAATCCCCTCGAATTCTGTGCGACTTTGCAGATTTGTCCAATCACAGCAACTTTACAGCAAATTTGACATTTGAAAATGGATCACATCTCCTCACACTCTGTTAATCATGAGACTGCTGCTGCTGCAGGAGTGAGCCTGTTAGCATCACAGCTAACGTCACGTGACAGTTATTAACAAGTCGGGCTGTGAGTGTGTTGGGACTGCTCTGTGTTTGATGTTAGCCGCTGCTGCTGTGTTAGCTCGTGCTAACTCAACACTTTCTCACACCAACTTCGTCACTTATTGACGTTTGGTTGGACGTCCAAGGTACCCTGGGTGTGTTGGTTGTTGACGTCCTGGGACGCTGTGTCAACTTCAGCCTGTTACATGCATTGTCTGTTTTCAAAATACACTTCTGTTTTCACAGGAAATGTACAGTTTGCATACAGTCTCTTTCAAAATAAAAGCACTACGTTGGTATAACACCGCACATTGACATTGTTTTCCTTCAACAACACACACGTGGTTGGGTTCAGGACAAAAGAACAGGGTTTGGTTTAACATTCATACAAGAAGTGAACACCGGCTTCCTGAGTGAAAGTCGTGGTTGTTGGACTCATCGACAACCCCTCCCAAGAGGCTGGATCATGGGGAGTACCACCAGTTGGTCCAGGAGCTTCTCCTCCATCATGGACGTTTACAGTACTGCACTTATCTGGTGTTTTCTATTGAGATGGTGCTAACTGTGCTTTGTAAAGTCATATAGCTCTGGGTATCCAGCAACCACTACCACCAGTTTCTCCTCCATTGTTTACCAACTGTAAACTTATTGTCGTGACAACCACAGAAGCCCCGCCTCTCAGATCATCTCATTGGACAGTGGGGGAAAAGTGGAGATGACGTGGGGCGCTTTTCCGCTCTGAGTTGAAGTTATTTCAACTCGTGGAGTTCAGAGCGCTCTGGCAAAAACGCCAGGTGCATAGAGCGCAGAAACACAGTGCGCGTAGCAACACACCAACAGCGAGCAAAAAGCTTCATTCTCATTAAAAAACTATTACAAAAAGCCGCCTCCAGCTGCTGAAACACTTCCTGTGTGAACCAAACCGTGACCTCTGTATGGCTACCCTTACACACCTAGTTCAGAAATGACCAATGTGTATGGTAACTGATCAAAAAAGTGAGGCACACCAGTGCAACCAATGCAGAAAGTTCATCTGGAGCTCTGTATCCTTTTGGAAAATGACCGCAGAGGAAAATCAAAAAATTATTTTTGTCGAGATGGTCTCCATGAGGAAGACCAACATCCGAAACAATTACACATGATAATGCTGACAGTGCAACAGACCGACTGCATTGGTACTCGAGTAACTCAGTACGTTTACATGACATTAGAAAAAATGGTCCTGCAGTGAATGTCTCACAGTGGGACTAACACACCCAGATCATGTGACTCCTGCATGTATACAGTCAAACAGACCCAAACTGGCCGAGGCGCTCTGAGCATGCTCCACAGTTTCCGCCCCAGGCTTTGACCCACAAGTCCAATAGCATTAAATGTGTAAGAGAAGAAGAAGCCGGTAACAACATGGAGAAATCTACATCCAGAGCCGTGACTTTTTGGACGGACCAAATGTACAGAGCTGTAAAGTTGTCCACCATGGTAGCAGTTAGCTGCTAGCTAACCGTAGCTAACTTGTTTGTCCATTGTTTGGTCTGTGACGTAATAGGTCAACAGGAAAAAGGTCCAATACTAACAAGCTGAAAGGGGGCATATCTCCACCTATCGTAGAGGAGTCGCACATACTTGGCTCAATAAATGGATTCCCCTCCCGTGCTTGTATACTGGGACAAGGACAGTAGGCCAGTTAAATGTCCTCATCCAGCTGGAACTGTAGAAACACTTGACATACTGAGTGTGTTCAAATTCATCTGCTCCTCACATCAGTCTGTTACAGAGCGAAACCTTTTTCAGGCACAAGAAAAAAAAAAAAGATGAAATAAAGATTTATTCCCTCTCAAGTGGAGGACCTTGAAGAACTAAATGCACAACCTGCACTTTACTCAACACAACCTTATATATGACAGAGCGGTGAGCGCTCACAGATCACAGTCACAGCATCGTGTCAGTGTCTTCATTTAATACTTAATCTATCAGATCAACAGTCTGTGTTTGTTTCATGTGACATTTATAACATTTACATAAAGAGCTGAAACGGTTCAATAATTAACTGATTGATCAATAAGTTGAAGAGCGGAAAAATGTACATGCATCAATCTGATAATTGATTACTGATTCAGTTTTACTGACTGAATATTTTCTGGCTCTTAAATGTGAGGATTTGCTGCTTTATTATGAACCGATTGTCTTTGGGAGTTCAGTACATTTAAATGCCTTTAAATGTACTGAACTCCCAAAGACAATCGGTTCACCCCAAAATCAAAGACATATTTGTCCTCTGGCCTGTAGTGCTGTTTACCAGTCTAGACTGTTTTAGCGTGAGTTGTGAGTGTTGGAGATATCGGCCGTACAGATGTCTACCTTCTCTCAAGCAGCAGCAGTTACATGTAGGAACTATTTTCTTTCTACCCAACTACACCTGCCAACTGTATCACTGCACAGAAGGAAGCGTGCATCTACTGTCACCGAGCACCACTGAGCTAGCTAACGTTGCTCAGCTGAGGAGGACGCCATTAATGTTTACAACTCACGCTGTCACGAGCCTCTCATCCATGAGTAGATGCACGTTTCCTTCTGCGTGGTGATGCTGCTCACAAGGTCTGTGGATTATCTTGAGTAACCTGGTCATGATTTCTGTAAAGAGACATTGCTGATGAGTCGCCGGGATATGGCAATGTCAGGGGACGCACCAGGGGGCTTTTGTTGCTGCTAGTTCTCTGAAGTCAGTTTGGTGTGTCCTCGCCTTTAAAGGGATAGTGCACCCAAAAATGAAAATTCAGCCATTATCTACTCACCCATATGCCGAGGGAGGCTCAGGTGAAGTTTTAGAAACTCCACCTAATGGAGGCTGACGGCGCCCCAGATTCAAACGTCCAAAAACACATAATTGAAACCACAAAATATCTCCATACTGCTCGTCCATAGTGATCCAAGTGTCCTGAAGCCCCGACATAAAAAGTTGTGTGTGCTTGCAAGAGACCGTGAGACATGGGCACTGCCTTCATGCGTGTTCACGTGCTTTCGCTGGTCTCGTGTGCAAGCGCACATACGTGAGCACGGTGCCCAAAGAGGCAGTTAGAGCTACAGGCTACAGTGAGCCAAACAACTTTTTATGTCGGGGCTTCAGGACACTTGGATCACTACGGACGAGCAGTATGGAGATATTTTGTGGTTTCAATTATGTGTTTTTGGACGTTTGAATCTGGGGCGCCGTCAGCCTCCATTAAGTGGAGTTGTGTTGCTACCTCCTCTCCCCTTGGATCTCTGCAAGTGATGTGAGGACTCTAAAACTTCACCTGAGCCTCCCTCGGCATATGGGTGAGTAGATAATGGCTGAATTTTCATTTGTGGGTGCACTATCCCTTTAAGATTTTATATGCAGCAAAATTTTCTATGAGCAGAGCATTTTAGAAGAAGAAGAAGAAGAAGAGAGAGTTTATTAATCCCCGAGGGGAAATTAAATGTTTTCACTCTGTTGTCATGTACACACAGGCCTGAAATACACACACATGCACAGAGATGTCAGAGGGAGGGAGCTGCCTATGAACTAGGGCTGACCTTTGACTCCAGTTTTGGACATTCGAAGCTGAGTGCGCTCGTTGGGTTAGTGTTGCGTTTAAGGCCTCCCCCAAAAAAATGGAGAAAAAAAGTGCTGAAGCTTCAAAAAAAAAAAATTCACAATCAAATCCCATGCCATCGAACGAAGCTTGGAATTTTTTGGGTCAGCCCTACTATGAACAGGTGCTTCGAGCAAATGGGGGTTTGGTGCCTTGCTCAGGGGCAACTCGGTCGTGCCCAGGAGGCGAACTGGCACCTCTTCAGCTACCAGCCCACACTCAAATTTGGTTGGTACAGGGACTTGAACCGGCGAACCTCCAATTCCCAACTAAGTTCCCTGTGGACTGAGCAACTGCTGCCCCGTCAAGATCACAGTCGATTATGTTCATTTAATTGAAAGAAGCCAAAATGGAGATTAAATCAATTAACTGTGCAGCCCTACTGTATTGAGAGAAGGCAGACATCTCTACGGCTGATATCTCCAACACTCTGCAACTCACACCAAAACTATCTCCACTGATAAACAACACTACAGGTCAGAGGAACTGCCCCTTTAATTGTCACTGTTCACTAGTTTTGGCCTAAATTTGAGCACATTTTGGTAAATGTGCACCACTGAAAGTTTACTGAATGAGTTCTTAGCAGTTCCTGTTTGTAATGCACCCATGGTGTGCAGACAGCTGCCACTGGATGACTTTACTACTGAGGAAAACTAAAAAACATGATCATTCTCAGGCCTGCAGCAACTTTTATTTATGATTTTTAATCAGACTTTATTTAAGATGGACATCGTAGATTATGGGTTCATTTCAAGATTCAAGAACTTTGTCGTAACGCAAGACATCACACACGTGTCATCCTCAAACGGCGCACGCCATTAAACCCAAAACTTCACACATACTTACATCTAGAATAAAACAATGTAACCTATATAAGTACAAAATATAAGCAATGTTAAGTATATAAAAAGCATGTATATCAAGGACAATGACAGTATGACAGACGTGGAGTGTCGTCAGTGCACTGACATGAAGTGATGTCATCAGAAAGTTTACACAGAATCCAAAAACGTGTTTTTCATCTGTGTGGTCAGATCTGAGTCCTGACTCTCAGGAGCAGTTTGACTTCTGATGTAAATTGCAGCACTAATGCTTTCAGAGTACTATAATTGCCTCCGTCCACTGTGTTTCACAGCTCCTTCAAACGCTGACCGTGCTGACGACTGGGCCAAATCAACGGGACAAACTGCACTAACTAACTCGCTGTTGTTCCCAGAGCTCCAGCGTGCACCTGTCCCTTTCACCTCACGCAGAATGTTTGCTTCATTTCTCTGCCGCTGCTGCACCAATCAACTTTCTCACAGTCCCCTGGGGAGGTACCGCACAAGTTCACCGTCTGAATCATAGACTTAGCAAAAAGAAAGTTGGCAGCAACTCGACTTCAGTACTTGTATCATATTATTATGGTGCGTTAGGCTTTAATGGGGGAGAAAAAAGTGACTTTTTCACACATGTATGTTGTGAACTGTGTTCTTCATGGGTTGTATGAAAAATAACATATAAGAGCTCTGAGAAATGTCAGTAACTAATAGCTGTGGCTCTAATCTACAACCATGATTCAGAAAAAGTTTGGACACTGTGTAAAATGCAAATAAAAACAGGAAGCAATGATGTGCAAATCATTTGTGAACTAACTGCACTCCCTGAAGACATATGATCATATTTTTGGAGAAATTAAAGAGTGATTCCAGAGAGAAGCAGACAGAGGGGTCTACAGTCTGTGTTTGAAGGATACATCCAGTAGACTTGCACCAATTACAATGTTTCAGGCCGATACTGATTTCTGATTTGCAGAGTGTTTGGACGGCCGATTCCGATTTCATTTTTTTCAAACCACTTTACAGCGCACAAGATATTGCAATATTTTCTTGTCTTTGCTTTATTAGAACATTTTAATCTCAAATAAACAAACACAAACAGTGACACAGGTTAAGAAACATTTTCCTTTTTGCTCAAATATAACTTCAGGTACAGTATTAACGTAAATAAGTAAAAAAGGCATACATTAAAAAAAACATAGATAAATAAAATAATAATTCGCACAGACACGCGCATCTTCAGCACGCGGACACGCGCCTCGTCAGTTTCAAGCGGCACAGTGCAGCAGTGAAAGCTCCACAGTTCAGTTTATAATCAACAACTTTCTTTCTTTGGATGTGTGTGCGTGAATGATTAAGGTGAGAAGCCGCCCATGTTTCACTACCTCACATCGCCCAAGCCATGAGTTGTGCGTGTGTGCGCTGCTGATGTTACACGATGTCAATCACGCGGCACGCTGGGAATTTGACCGGTGTTTTAAATCGGCATATTTTAGACTGACCGGCCGGTCGCAGGTCATGGCTGATCACGTGAAAACCGGCCCGATTCTGAGCACTGCCAATAAATCGGTGCAAGTCTAATATCCAGGATGTCAAACAACAGGTTAAAAAGACAAAGATAGTTAGAAGCTAAAGCCGAACTATAGGCTACAGATCACAGTGTAAAAGTGAACCACCACATCACNAACACCAGCCTGAAAATGAAGGAAATCTGACACAATGGAGCACAGCTGTGTTGTTGTCGGACCCTGGTCTGATTATGATTGGCTAGTCTGCCTTCAGGGGTGGGACTTGGCGAAGGGTCAGCTGAGGTTGTAGAAATTGAAGTGACTAATTAAGAGATGTATTCCTGCAGATCCAGCGGCCTGGAGCATTGTTAGGACGTAGTGTGCGTCCAGATGCTCTGAAAGTGCTGAACTTTTCTTTTTCTCCAGGAGGTCTAAACAAAGCTCCTCCTTCTTCTGTTCAACAATGTACAAGGCCGTGCTGTAACTTACACAGATGGCAAACATATCTGCATAAATTCAAACAATAGAGAAACTGTCATAAGAAGACAAACATGTTTTCCATGTTCTCTGCACTTAAAATTCAAATTTGTTTTGAGCTCACTCACACACACACACACACACACACACACACACACACACACACACACACACACACACACACACACACTGAGGCAACATAAAAGCAAAGACTGACCTTCTCAAATCAAAGCTCCATATCTCTCCCTCTCCTCTGTCTCCATGTCCCTGCAGTCTCTCATCCTCCACCTCTCCTTTGTTTCCATCCCCTCCATCCTCCCGTTCTCTCCCTCTCTAATGATCAGCCGGCGTGAGAGCTGCCAAGAATGTAAGTCTGCCATGGTTGACCTTCCTTTCGCCTCCCCTCTCTGTTTATGTGGATGTGTTAGAATGACTGCACACCCCCTCATCTCTCCGTCCACTGTTGATGTTATTCATTCAGCAGAAGCTGCGGCCCTGCTGCAGCTGCATAATTGAGCCTGCTGCTGGAAACATGTAGGAACAATCATAATCTGATACCCGCTCGTGTTGCCCAAGCAGCAACAAAAAAAAAATCAGGGCTGAGTGACTAACTGGCTCGCTCATTCAGCCGCACTTCTTCACTTTCTCCGCTGCTGCACTTCCACAGTTTTTCCACTCACTAAAGTCAAACAGTCGTCTCACTGTCCGTCCACTCATGTCCAGATGAGACGCTCTTTGTTCAAATGTTGATGTTCATTCATGTTGCCTTCAATTGTTTCAGTGTGTTCACAGCGATATTAAGCAGCATGAGCGGCTACGAGTGCCTGACAGTCTCTGTTCTGCCCTGAGTTTTGCATTTCAGGCCACAGAGGGGCACTGTGATTGGTGGAGTTTATCAGAGGTTGAGAGAAAGACACACACTCACCCTCCTCTGTGTGTCTTTGGGTAAAATTGAATCCATATATTGATCACACAGGTGTCAATGGAAGAACCACTCATGTAAAAAGATGTACGTCTGACATAAGAAAACAAAATTCAACTGAAGTCCACGCCGGTCATCGAGTCATGTGTATGTATAGTCATCTTTTCTGGCAGGGGAGCAAGCACTTGTTCAACATAAACATCATAATGCCTTAAAGGGACTGTATGCAAAATTCAGAGTGTGTGACATAACACGGAGGTGGGCTGAACCGCATATAGCAGCTAACAGTGCTAACTCCTTTAACAGCGCTAACGACAGCAACAGAGCTGACGGAGCTAACGGTGTAAACCTGCAGGGAACCAGAGAGTATAGGCGCTACTGTTCTCTGTCAACACAGTCTCTATATCAGCGTTGACGATGAGCTAGTCAGAAGGAGACACACTTCCATGAACAGGTGAACAGAGTGGCTCACCACAACAAACTACAGAGAAGCTCAGATGACAACACACACAGACGGAATGTGACTTCAGTCTCTGCTCAAGACACCATTACTTTATTATATCTTTACATAGCAAACAGTGGTTTGCTGCTGTATTAACAGAACCTTTAAAGTGAATGAAATTGGAGATGAAATGATTTACGGAAGTCAACAACAATAAAATTACAAACCTGAAATAAACTTAAATGTAAAATTCATTATCTTGACAACTTACTGAGACATTTGAAAACTTTTTTCTTCTATTTTGTGAGTTGATTTGTATATTTGGGCACCGAAACGTTCAGTTCAGCAGTTGTTGGAAGATTCGTACACTCTGTAGCAACTGCTTCAGGAAAATCCTTTCACTTCCATCTAATGTCAAATATGTGTCAAATAAAGTTAATATATGTGAAATATGTCAAATAATATCAAAATATATCCAATACCTATCAAATATATGTCAAATAAAGTTAATATATGTGAAATATGTCAAATAATATCAAAATATATCCAATACGTATCAAATATATGTCAAAAACGGAAATATATGTCAATTATGTGTCAATATATGTCAAATATGTGTTAATGTATGTCAAATACATCAATATATGTCAATTGTGTGTGAGCATATGTCAAATTTGTCAATATATGTCAACTACATGTCAAATATATAGTTAAAGAGCCTCTTGCTTGGTTTATGTTTGTTGTAGTGTGCAAAAAGAAAATATGCATGTTTCCATCAGCCTGTTTAGATGCGCATCTAGAAGTATCACATCAGAAAATTATGATGGAAACGCCAAAATTCGAATTAAAATCCCCTGATTCACACAAACTAAAATACGCTCGCTTTAGCCGGGTTTTGGTTGATTCGAAAAAATGTTGATTTGCAAAACGGGGGATGGAAACAGTTATGTTCGAATTAAGTCTGACGTAGCGCACCTCTCTCCATGGTGATATCCACACTCTGGGTCGGGAAGGCGGTAATGCATTTACTGCTGGTTGCCAACCGCCAGAAAACGTAGAAGAAGAATGCGAGACTTGTTTTGTTTCCGGTTCTGCGGAAAACTCGTGCGAGTTCGTAGTTTTCACCAAAGTCCGTACATTTAATGGAAACACACAGGACTCGTATTTCTTTTAATGCGCATTTCCCAATGATTCGAATCACTTTTGGATGGAAACATAGCTAATGATGTAATCACTATTTTCACGTTGAGCCCGAAGGCTGCGAAAAGTTCATCATCATCATCATTTATTTAATTTAAAGCCTCAGGGAAACACATTGAAGGGGAACCCTTGTTTTCAGTGGTGCTGAGGTACATACATACATGACCACAGAGACGGTTAAATGGCCTTCAATTCTTAAAAAAGAAATATCCTCTGCACTGGGAGAAGAGGAGGCTTTTTGCGGTAGAATGTGGAAGAACGCTGTAAAAGCTAAAAACCTTTAAAACAAGTGGCGACCTGGGAGGAAACAAAGCGTGCATGCTCATAGTTTACACGCCACCTACAGTCTTGCACGAATATTATCAAAGCTTCAGACTTGATTGTGTCCCCGCCACTTCAGAAACCAGACCCCTCTATGAGCCTGAATGCTTCTGTTCCTGACATGTACCATAAAGGACACTGTCTTTCGTGCCATAAAACAATGAAACTATAAAGAACTAGAAACTGAACTTCAGAGAGCGTCCTGGGCGCAGCTCCTGCAGCTGAGAGGAGATCATGCAGCAGTTACAACTTCCACAACCACTGCTGCTGTTAGAGAAAACCTTCACGCTTCTGCAGATGCACTTTCTGTGTTGTATCTTTAACTGAATCTACTGCTAAAGATAAACAGTCCTGTGACCCTGAGGACACGGCGCTGGTGGTGAGGATAAAACCTGTGACTATTGTATTGAATGGACTTAATAACCTCTAGTCCAGGCTTCCTCCCTCTGACCCCGCATTGCTCCTCTAATCCCTTCCTTATACTGTATAACCGGTAATGACCTCTCTGAGCTCCCCCACCCATCCAATCTAATATTTGATTTTATCACTTTAAGTCATTTGGAAAATGTTATAGGTGTTGGAATTGAGGAATGAACCTGGAGTTAACCTGAATCCACCGTCTGCCAGTGTCTCTCTGCATGTGAGCGTCTCTTATTAACCTTTTCGTCTGTATTTCTCTGACTCACAGCGATTAAAGTTTTCTCACTGTTTCTGTCTTCAGCTCACACGATCCTGCAGAGAACCACTCACACTGATAATATAATGTGTCCACTAAAGAGGACAGTGTGATCAATCACCTGCTCTTTACCAGTGATGATGTCAACATGCAGAAAACTACTGGTTAACGATCTCCTTTTACAGACAAAAACTTCAAAATAGTCTTTAGTAACCAAAACCATGCTGCATGAATTACAGGGGTTTTGTCAATAAACAGTAAGTAAATAATTATGAGAGACTGATGAACTGTTATGGAGTCATATTCAACGAAGTTAGTATCAGGGCTGCCAAGTTTCAGAAAATGACAAGAGTGAGACTTTAGTGTCATGATGCGTTCGGAAAAAATTTGGCCTTTTTTAACGTCGATTTATACCTGAAGACTGACGTCCTCACCTCCATGCCAGCTTTTTATATGCCTTGTGATATCTGCCTTTCCTTGATGGGCACAGCTGTTCTCGTGTCTGCATATAGAGCACCAAAAGTAGGAGGTGGTTGTGCCTACAGTGATGAAGGGCCATTCTGCTGTCCACTCCCTTTAAAAAGTGCACCTGTAGATGGCTGCTCCACTCTTGGCCTTCTGCTTCTTCCCTGTGTCTACTCTCATCTCCACTGTTTTCTCTGCTGGCTCTTCTGTCTCATCCTCTGTCTCTGTGTTCTCAATTTGTATCTCTTCTACATCTTCGTCCTCACTGTCCTCAATCTCTTCTGATCTCTCTTGATCTTCTGTCTCTTCTGTGCCCTCTGCACTCTCACTTTCAGGGGGTGCATAAGGGGGGGCTGTCGCTGGCACTGCCCAGAATGACAGCAGATCTCTCTGCTGTCTCTTCCTCTTACCTAGCATCTTTCAAAAGATAGCTACATGTTACTGTTTGATTGAATACTGTTTTACAGTGGTTCTCAAAGTGGATTCCAGGGACTCTGTGGGTTCCTTTAGGGGGGTCTAAATTGACCCTTACAAGGTCTGTAACTCTGACAGTGTACAAATGGAACCGTACACTGTCAGAGTTAAGGATAGACCTTGAAATTTAGAATTTTGAGAAACACTGCTTTAGGGGGGTCTAAATTGATATTTACAAGTCTGTAACTCTGACACACACACACACACACACACACACACACACACACACACACACACACACACACACATTGAGACTAACGTTAGAGTCTCTTTTTCAAGTGTGAACTGGCCAAGAGAAGAGGCAAATAAATGTTACACAGCTCTGCAACAAATACAGGACAATGATAGACTTATAGCAGCCTTAAAACAGTACATATTAACTAGGAAACTCAAGGAGAAACAGCAAATCAACAGTGAACAAAATTGGGTAGTTACCTACCGTCCGTCTTCTAGCAAGCAGGAGAACGTCGAGTGGGTTTTAAATGTCGGCGCTGTTGTGTGTGAAAGATAGTTAGAGACGCCAAGACCCGCCTTACGTTGCTTCTGATTGGTTTATATTGCGTGGTGCCTTCCGTGGTTGGTTAGATTTAGGCACGGAGGGCTGATGGATTGGTCTGGGATTGGTTATCTCGGTCAGTCAATCAGAGTTACTCGAACTACGGCAAGCCGCGAGGACCAAAGTTTATTATCATTAAAAAAATAAATATAGAGTATTGAATGGGGAAATATAAGCGTGAGAAATGTCAAGTGTGGCGTGTGGTGTGAGAATGGGTCAAATTGCGTGACTGTCACACTCAAAGCGTGACGCTTGGCAGCTCTGTTAGTATTACCACAAGGACTCGAGCTGAATAGCCGCCAAAAAATACTATCTATTAGAAGTGTCTCTGTCGATTAATCGGACCTTAAAAACATATCTTTGTAAAATAATGTAGGCCTATATATGTGGGGTACAAAATGTCTACATGCTGGTAACGTTAGCTAAAGTGTGCCAAAGTTAGAAGGTCTTAAATCTCAAATGTTAGTGCTAATGCTACCAGATAGCCTACGTAAGTCTCTGTCACTAATGTAAGCTAACTTATGCTAACATTACCAGTTCTTAGGTCTCAAATTATAGCTTAAGTTAATGTTATCAGGTTCTTAAGTCTCAGTCAGTAATGATAGCTGACACATGCTAACGTTACAAGTTCTTGAGCCTCGAATGTTGGCTAATGTTCATGGTACAAGGTTCTTAGGTCTCAGTCAGTAATGTTAGCTAACAAATGCTAATGTTCCAGGGTCTAAAGTCTCAAATGTTAGTTAATGTTAATGTTTAGGTCTCTGTCAGTAATGTTAGCTAACATTTGCTAACATTACAAGGACTAAAGTGTCATTTGTTAGCTAATGTTAATGTTACCAGGTTCTTAAGTCTCAGTCAGTAATGTTAACAAACGTATGCTAATGATACCAATTTTTAAGTCTAAAATGTTAGCTAATGTATGCTAACATTCACAGTCAATACATCTCAAATGTTAGCTAATGTTAATATTTAAGTCTCCGTCTGTAATGTTAGCTAATGTTAATATTTATGTCTCCGTCTGTAATGTTAGCTAATTACAATTAAGTAACAATTTATGGACTAAATTAATCTTAAATCTCACAAAAAATTAGCGAGGATGTGTCACAGCAGCTGAGACAAACAATGAGAAAGAGTACCCAGATAGCACACATACATCTGGCCGACGTCGGCCTGAGGACTACACATCGGCCCTGAATTTATAACGTCTGACAAGCGTCGGCCGCATGGGCGGATATCTTTAAATTTAATACTCTTTTGTCCCAGCTCATCAAACGTCTCTGTTGCGTCAGCTTTGGGTCGGCCCAGTGCCGTAGAATGTCTGCCCACATACGGAAGTCGCCACGGAGGCGGAATTTCATCTCCGCGGTCTTTGTTTGGAACTGAGCTCGCAGGACACAGCATCTCATCGCAGTTGGTTTCAGGTAAGCT